>NW_027526305.1:0-49389 GCF_048455015.1 Haemaphysalis longicornis
AGTCAACAAAGTGACGTGTGCGAGCGAGCGTCGACGATCGGAATCCCGTGGCGTCTGCTCTGCAGGCTTTTATCTTTCGGCGCGAGTGTTTCTGGAACCGTCGATTCACATCCAGAACATTGTAGATCAGAGAAGAATATTCTGGGCTAGTGACGTTAAGACGAAACAGTCTGCTTATCTGAATGAGATAGCCCGTGCGGCATAAAAATAAAGAATGCAAGATGCGCTTCGCTTGACACAGATGACAGGGCCGGGCGTGGCCGGGCAGTAAACACAAACAATAAATAAACAAACAAACGCATACATGGTTCGTGGCAATATGCATGTTTTTGTTTGCGTACAGCGTGGCCTGACAAGAGAGCACTGAATTTTATTTACGGGAACTTATCCTGCTCGCAAAGCTGGAAAATTCCTCAGGCTCATAAGTCCGCTTACGCGGCTTGAAGGTGAAAGCCTAGTGATGATCAAAGACTTGTTTACTGCTCCATCGTGTTCGCACCTCTTTCTTCGCTTTCGTTGCTTGACCTTTAGGCGCCGGATAGGCAGACCTGCCGCAATTCACGCGACAGCCTCCCCAGAAGAAAAGAACCGCGCGAAAGGAGGGGACAAGACAAAGCGAGTGGACACGCACTGTTCATCGTCTGCCCACTCACCGTTCTTAATTCCTACGGCAGAAAACTGCAGCTTCATTCGCCTTCTCTTTTCCTCGTCTTTCGCACAGTTTTTTTTTCCCTTTTCGTAATACACCGACTAGCCCAAGTTTGTACTCCGCTAAAGCTTGCCCAGAACAAGAGCTTTTCTGACAGCAGGTGAACAAGAGCTTTTCTGAACGTGACAGCAGGTGAACGTGCTGTCACGTTCACCTGCCCCGCGGCATGCACCAGGCCCGTTCTTGTCCCGCCACCGGAAGGTCGCCGAGGTGGCGCCGTGGTACAGTGTCCTGGAAGAGAAAGGTGTGTCCTTCGGTGCCGATTAGGGGGGGGGGGGGGGGGGGGGCTTTTGCGATGAAAATTTCTCCTGAGGAAACTCCTGTTGTACGCAGCGCCCCTGGCGGTCGCTGCCAACCAGTTGGTTTCAGAAGTTTTGATTGTTAAATGAATCCTTATTTCTTGCCCTAAATAGTCTGATTTCTTGATTTCATGATATAATGTTTTATAAAACCCGTCCAATAATTATTTAATTTGATTCAAGAAAGTACAGGTCGCGCTGGCCGCAACGGGAGTTCTCTGGGGAACGCCTGCGCTCCATACAATTTTTTCATCGCAAAAGGGACCCGCGCTCTCCATTTGTTTTTAGATGCGACGCATCTCATTCACCCGCCTTGTCCATGCATGCATGCATCCCTACACCCATCCATCCGGCGTCGTCGTTGTCCGCGCCAGCTGCGCATGCGCTCTCCACCGCTCTCACCGCAGCGTTATCTGCGGGTTTTGCGTCGGCGCGCGCTAGCGCTCGGTTAACGCATGCGCATGCGCTGCTCTCTCTCATTCCCCTCACCGTTATGCGGCGGTATACAACGCGGTACCTGCGCCGCTCCGCTCCGTTGTTCCAGCGCCGGTGCTCCGATGTCCAACGCTGCTTTGAATGGAGACTAACAAGCCTGCTATCGCGATGGTCGGCGCAACCGCAACAAGCACCGGCCAGCCCAATAACAGAACTGCTAGCACCACCGACGATGAGGCTGCAAAGCGACGTGCACGGGATGCGGGAACCCCGTAGTAGACGGAAATGCATCGTACGCGTTCATGGCACGTTTCACGCGATGGGAGAATCAACCCAACGGAAACGCCGAGGGAAACCTACGATGCGTCGCATCTACACAGGGTTCCCGCGAGGGGAGGTGGGCGTAATTTTCCCTCGCACGACACGCCTCTAGCTTCTAATAGACTGTAGCCGTGGCAACGCACTCAATACCCGGTTCCTCTTACGTACGCCCAGGTTCAGTTGGCTCTTGCCAACATTCGGCAACCATCACTTCGGTGTTTCTCAGTCTACCCGTGTTCAGAAGAACAACGGCAGGTACTCGGCTGCCAGATATTCACTTTACTTTTGGCGACCGATGTTCAAAGAAATAACGGCCGACGTACGGCCCCAGGGCATCTGCTTTTCCTTCGGTATATGGTGTTCAGCAAAAGCCCGGCGAGCGACCGACCGCAGAGTATTCGGTTTCTTGTGGCGGCTGGTGTTCGAAAAGAGGCCGGCCGACGTGCGGCCCCAGTGCATCCGCTTTTCCTACAGTGAGCGGTGTTCAGCGAGAGAACGGCAAGCGTCCGACCGCAGAATATTAGTGTTCTTCGGTCAACCCGTACGCACGGCACCAAAGCGTACGTTCTTCGTTCGGGAAGCGGTCTTCAGCATAATCGCGACAAGCGGCCGGCCGGAAAGTATTCGATTTCTTTTGTCAACCGGGGTTCATAAAGATATCATCCGACGTAACGTCCCAGGTTATCCGCTTTTCCTTTGGTGAGCGGTGTTGAGCTGAAGAATGGCAAGCGTCTGGGTGCCAAGAATCCACGTACTTCTGACAACTGGTGTTTGGAAGGGGACCGGGTGATGCACGTCCGGTTTTTTCTTCGGTGATGCTTACTCACCCGCAAGAATTGAATGGCAAAACTGTTGTTGGTGAGAATTGCCGGACACACAGTTAAGTTTCAGTTTCATTGTTTATTTGCGTAGTTTCTGTGCTAGTAATCGTCGTTATATGCATCGAAGAGGTCGTCGTCTTTTTTGCGGCGAGTGGTGGATGCAAAGTCATCCTCAGCATTGTAGACTTCCACATGCAAAGTCATCCTCAGCATTGTAGACTTTCACCAGCTCTTGGTCATCGACTCGAGGCAGCGGTGGCGGGATCGGCAAGTCGTCTCGGGAATGAGTGGCACTCTCGTAGCCATGTCTCCAATTATCCATAATGGGGTCTAGCGATGCGGCGGCTGCGGCGACCTCTCCCAAACAGGGTGTCTTTTAGACACTGCCGCGCACGAGGGCTCTTCTTCGCTACCGAGCGCCTGTGCACGACGATACGAGGACGAACGAACGAGGGGAGTACGCTATGACGTGTCTTTGTCGTTCCGAGCAAGTGTTTTCATGATTACTGCGAACGCTGGACTTTTTAACGCGATAGCGTTATTAGGCTCAGTTCTCGATTTTGCCTTGCCGGCTAGCCGTCCGCTCTCAGCCGTGCTCATCAAGTGTCTACGGAAATACGTCCCCACTGTCAACCGAACACTACGATGAGGCAGCCAGATGCAAAGGTTAACTGGAGGGTGAGAAGGAGGGCAACGATAGCCGTCAATGTTTTTTGAAAAGCATTGACGGACATTGCTACGGCGTATGCTATGACAGAAATGGTGCGTGGTTGGTGCTACGGCTGAGACAGCGAAATGCGAGGGTTCCCCCCTCACATCTCGCTAGAATCAGATGAAATACGGCGTAGCGGCAATTGAAGTCGGGAAAAAAACTGTGGTTGACTCCTCTGTCATAGGAATCAGTAAAACACGAAAGGGAAATGTGCAGCGAAATCTGCAGATGAGCATGATTTGCAGGTCGGCGGCGCTCTTGTGGTTGTGCTTAGAGAGCGATGTCCTGCTGGCGGGTCGCTTCGGCATAGGTGTACTGGCGTCATTTCCATGACGGATATGACGTAAGTGAAATCTTGGGGTATCAAGGCATAAAACACTTCCGTGTTAAAATATAAAACCTGAAAACGAACAACCCTAAGTATAACGTACTCTTTAGTACTAAAGGTTGCTTTCCCGCAAGTAGACCCTGTGTGCTGGGGTGCACCCTTTAAAGGGCTGGTGAAGAGCTTTTCAAAAAATTTTTGTTGGGGGCATTACTTTATGGTTTTCTTGACGCCGAATTCGAAAAACATGTTTATTTTCTGTGTAAATACACCCAAACCATCTTTTTTTGTCAAAATAAACGACGCCTGCCCCGCGGCGCGGTCAGAGCGCTGGCTGCCTTTCAGGATTGGCCGGCTGCAGATGACGTCATATTCGGAAGTGCCGGCGCTGCCGTGACCGCTCGGCCTGAAGATCTCATCGATCTCATTCTGTTCCCGTTCAGATACGGGCCAGAAGGACCTCTGGTGAATGGAGGGTTCACACAATCTTTCCTTAGAATATGAGAGCCTGAGGGAAGTATAAGCGCAACAAGTTCGCTCGCGGCGAGCTTGAGAAAGAGGTTCTCCCCTGACGACTCATGGCCGACTTATGTTTCTCGGGTGAAGGGAAGTTGTGCAGATATTGGTTCGCCGCTTTTACCACCAGCGCTAGTCACAACTCCTGGCACATTTTTTCAACACACCATCATCCCCTTCTTCGCATGTGCGACTGTTTTCGCATTCGGGCAGGCGGTACAACAAGCTGTGTGCAGCGGCCTGCGATGCGTACAAGCAGCAGCTAGCGAGCGGCCGGTCGCTGCGTCGCGCGGAGGTGCTGGTGCCGGGTCGCTGCGCGGCCGGTCAGCGGAACGTGTCAGTGCTGCACAAACGCAGTTTTAGAATAGGAGAACCGAACTGTTGTGGTCACGCGAAAGGTAGCGGAACCAAAACGCAGCACACTTGTCGCCGACGAACTTTAGAAAAACACCTTCCTGAACAGCTCCAGCCAGCTTCGGTAGCACGGATCGCCTCGGAGGTTGGGAACTTTATGCTTAGCACCGAGACCGATATTTGGTCACTGCTACCTCTACAATCGCGAATGACTATCCTTAAAACAGTTTTTCTCCGCACTACCATCCCATTTCTCGCGTGCGAACCTTATTTTCACGTTGATAGTCATTCTAGCCATCGGTGCTATGTTCATTCTTTCGCGCAGGTAACGCCATCCGTCGGCCTCTCGCCGCATCTCGTGCTCGGGCAGGTTGCTGCCGACAACGCGCTGCGCGACCGGTCGGCGCTCCGCATCGCGATACAAATTCGATCACCTCTTTCAAAATCACCTTGGATGACAATCCCTAGCACAATTTTTCACCACACTATTCATCCACTCTCTCGTACGTTCACTTGCTTTTGGCGACGGCCTTGATTCTGGCCGGCAGCAAAGAGCGGTCGCTGCCGCGGCACGGCGTGGTGCGTGCGAGCCGTTTCGTGCGCCGTACGGGAATGCACGACGGCGAGTGTGCGGAGCGCTTCCGCGCGCAGAAAATGCTTCATGCTTTCAGCTTGCTGATTTCTTCCTAAAATATAGCTACTCAGCTCAGTTTCCGTCACAGCCAACAACGTCGATCGGCCAAACGAGCAAGAAGTTCGCGAAGCCCTGAGCGCTGCGGTCCCACGAATTTTTTAATCCCCTTATAATAATGGGTCAGGAACTAGGGGTACCTGCATATTTGTTCGAGCCAGTCTCTTTGCGTATGAAGCACAGAACACCCGACGACACGGCCGGCCCTGCTACTCGTGAAGGCCATGTAGTAGCCATGGGAGCTCGGGTAGGAAATCTCTGGTATCTAGGAGTCGCTTTAGGGAAGCACACAGAAGCATTACGGTTGAAAATCGACGCGGTAGCAACTCTACACAATTGAGATTAATAAAGGGCACATTGCACGTCTGCTTAATTCGGAACTTCGCTGAGAAAACTGGGACACAGCGAAGCGGCGGCGCACGCCGCTGGCCGTCTTCCAAATATGACGCTACTTCCGGTCGCTGCCTCTCGGCTTCTCGCTCTTCCGGCGGCACAGCCGCGAGCGGTGGGCGGGGCGTCGGGTCAACTTTATCCACGAATATCTCAGTCCCCAAGCGAGATATGACGAAAATTTTTTTACAGTCATAAACTATCCAACATACTAATTGTAAAAAACAAACATTTTCCCACTTTCAAAACCACTTCACCAGCCCTTTAAAGCCGCTTGCTTCGTTGTACAGGCTTCACTTCCATGACGGATATGACGTCAGCGAAATCTTCGTGAATCCGGGAATAAAACACTCTCATGTTAAAAAGGACAATGGCACAGCGGCGAAGACGAAAGAAACGACACGCATTTTAAATGGGTGCCACGCCTACGCAGTGAAGTTCGTCCTATGCTCTTTGGGTAGTAGCATGCTCGGCCGAGACGGTCGCCAGCCGTGCCCACAACTGACGCCATCACATGAAAGCGCCTCTCCACCGGAAGATAAGAAGCTTGAATTAGCAGTAATTCATGTGCCGAAGCCGTACCTGCACTACGAGGCGCATAGTACTGTAGGGAACCGGATTGAGTTCCGCAACGCGTGGATCTTCAATGTGCGCGGAAATCTCGACGCACAGGCGTTGCAGTTTTCTTCTACGATCAGGAAAATGCCGCCGCAGCCAGGAATCGAACCACGTCCCTGGGCTCGGCAGCGCAACGCCTTTCCCACTGAGCTGCCACGGTGTGTTTCCCACCCGAACTAATGCCGGCACCTGCCTTGGGTCACCGAACTGAAACATGGGGGCAAAGATTAACGCCAGTGTCTCAAAAATCAACGAAAGCATATATTATAGACATAAACGAAACCAAATAAAACGTTTTATATAGCACCTAATTACATGTATTTTCCAACTACTTTTTGAGATTCCTGCGGTTCTGTTTCCGCCGAAAGCTGTGTTTGGCTAACGACGGAAGGCGCGCGCAGGCACGTTTAAAATCACCCTAAAAAAGGCACGGGTGTCCTCCCAGAGAACAGTCAGGTAAGAATGCACGGCGTGGCTCTCGAGTCAAGCGGCAGAGCCGACCTCACATTCGCCAAAATGAAAGAGAAAATCGTTAAACAGTTGCTACAGTAGTACGCGCCTAGCCAAGGGAAGAGCAGGGATGTGAGAAGAAACCGTAAGTTCGACGCAGTCACTGATCATGAGCCGAATATCTCGGAGCGTATAATAATACAAACGTACACGCACCGAGGAAAATAAAGTGAAGGCCATCACCAGGACAGCGTATTAGGCAGCCCTCAACGTCGCAGTTTTTACCGGGAGACGAACCGACAACTGGAGGGCCCCCAGGGTAACCGAATGGACACCCACAGGCGGGTCGAGAAGAAGCCGAGGGCCTTTCCCTCTGGAAGGCAGATAATAAGAAAATTCGTCGGCAAAAAGTGGACTCGGGAAGCGCAGCACCGGGACCGGTGAAGGTCAGTGGGAAAGGCCTCCGTACTGCGTGGACCTAACTTGGTTGTTGATGACGATGATGATGAATAGGTCCTGCAATTGTGTCTTTAAACTACTTTGGAAGAGATCGGAGAAACCGCTCTCGTGGCGCCAAAACAACCCCCCCCCCCCCCTCCCCTTCCCGAAAAGTATCGATTGCGTGCCATCACGAACATGTCACAGATCCGGCAACTGAACTTCAAGTGTGGGACGGAAGCCCGTCTAGTCGGAAAAATGCATAACAATAAAAACTGGCACCTAATGTTGGTGAACAAGGCACCCCTATACGGGAGCCGAAATGTCTTTTCTTTATTTTATAAACAATCTTGGCCGGCGCCAGTTTTTATTGTTGTCAGATCTGGCAACCTCGCATGCAAACTGTCTATCAAATAGATGGATTCAAACCTCCACAAGGACAGTCGATATTGCAGGATCAACTTCATTCGAGGAAATTCCAGTACCATGAGAACACAGTATACATCGACTCCGGGACGTACGAAAGTAGGAAGCAGCAATTGTCGTACATGACCACTCGGCAATCTTTGTGACTGCATACACCATTACAGACTCTCAAAGGACCTTAGACTGTTGGCTGCAGGGGGAATGCCTTAACACTTCGGTAAGATACCCCCATTCGCAATGACGATAGTTAACAACGTCCCCTGGACAGCTGTACACTAGCGTCGGGACGAGAAAGAGGTACCGACCAAGAGGCACGCGAAATCACGTACCGTGCGTATTGCGTCCACGACCACCGCAGTCCCCTCCCCGAAAAACGTTAAGAGCGTCTCTTCATCCTAAGGAACACAATCTTTCCCCGTGACAAATGTCGAAGAATTGCAAACTGCGTGGGGGATAAACCAACAGAAGTATCTGCAAATAAATGTGGGCGAAGATGGTCGGTGGCAGTGTTGCGGAGTTACCAGTGCGGAATTGGAATGAATCCGGAATCATTCCACATTTTCGCGACCCCGGAATGGAATGGGAATGGAATGGCGACAACACTTGAAGGAATGGAATGGGAATGGAATTAAGCGCTTTTTGCCCGGAATGGAATGGGAATGGAATTACATGTATTTTTCCCAAAATAAAGCGCACTTTTCCTTCTACGCGCTGTTTTTTGTCAAAATATGCAAAAATACGCAAAAGATTTCACCAGCCCAAGTTCAAACATTAGTAACTCGGAGCCTTGAATTTAACATAACTCAGTACTGTTAAGATCGATTGGCTGATTACAAGCACGGTATATTTATAATCAGCGATTCTACTACAATTATGTCCTTAAATACAGCGCTGATACGAAGTTCGTCACGATTTTCCACCTAATAAACGCGGCTCTAAGCCGTTGGTATCCGTCGTGGGGAACTACCGTGGTGGCATCCCCCACCCCCCTATTTCTCCCACCAACTTCGCCTTGTGATTTTTTACCTTGGCGGCGCCTTCACCCCGGCTGCGAGCTGTCTCCCCACGCTTCATTTTTGTTTTTTGCGTCCGGAACCGTCGGTGATCGCATCCCACCTCGCCGTCATTGGGACGCTGGCGCGGTGCGTGTGTCCACTGCGAAATTTCGCATATCAGCTTACGCCCCATCTCCCTTCGCGCTCCCCCTCCTCCCCCAGGACGTTTTGCAATACCGGCCCTCCTGTCTAGGCACTCGGACGCCTTTGCCCGAAGCAGCGTCTACGAAGGCCTAAACTATTGGTTCGAGAATCCACCCGAAACAGGAGAGCCCATGTGATAGGAACTGCGGTCACGCCTGCGCCTGCAAGCTACACGCTGCAAGCTTTGTTCCTTAACGGTTCCGACCTAACGGAAAGCGAACGCTAGCCACTTTCCCTTGCTTTCCCAACTCGCAAGGGCAGTTTCCGTTGTAAATGTGACGTCAGCTGACGTGGAACGCGTGTTTTGCACGGCATCTTTATTAGTGACAGATAGGGAAGCGAAACTGGCTCTCAAACATCTCTTTTAAGAAGCTCGGTTGTCAAGCGCACTTGTATTAGTTCACTTTTTTTTTGTTTTTAGAACTGGTCGTTGAAGCAGCCGTCATTTACACTTCGTGTTTTCAGAACTGAACGGCGAAGCGCCCATTTGGCTCACACCATTTTTTACGAAATTGTGATGAATGAAACCAAAATAAACTTTTTTCGACCTTTCACGGCAGCTTGAGACCTTTATTGCAGCATATAAAATTCACGAGGAGACCTAATAGCGCTGCTGAGCACGAGGTTGAGGTTCGATTCCCGGCCGCGGCAGCCGCGGTTCGATTCCCGGCCACGGCAGCCACTTCCCTGATGGAGGCGAAAAGCAAAAACGCCCGTGTGTACGAGATTTCGGCCTAAGGTGGTGAAAATTAATTTGGAGCCCTCCACTAGGGCGCGCCTCATTGCCTGCGTTGCGTCAGTGCGTTAAACCCTACAATATATCAACGAGTACACCTACGCACTTTTTTCTCGCGTAAGGATTTCCACAACACTAGACTTACCGGCTGCCGAACGTGTCCTTCTATTATTATCGTTATCATTTTTCTTTACATCTTTTCTTTCGGTTGATCGCTCAGACCAGAGGACACTTGAGGGAACCTTCATTGCTACTCCGCTACATGCAACTCCTCAAATTAGTTATACAGGCCTCAGTTTTACGCAGGCCTTGGACTCAGTTTTGCCGAGTCCAAGGCCGCAACGCATTCTCTAAGTCCTTCTTCAGTTAGCTAGAGCCAAAGGTTGCGTGGTGTTAAAGTGTGAACAATCTCCCAATTTCTAAAAAAAAACAAAAAAAAACAAGACGCCGATTAGTATACGAACCAATGCACTATCCCAGTATACGCTAACGAGAGAAAAAAGAATTCTCCCTGCGCATTCGTTCTCATCGAGACACCCATACAAAGGTCGCGCATACTCTAAGCACAGCCTGAACTTTCGCTCGTGCGCAATGGATGGTACCTGACGCACGTAACTAAGCTTTTCGGCAAGGGCGACGTTGCATACCTGCGCACACGCAAACACAGGATGTTCTGAACTTATCCGTGCTTTCAAGGCGCGCTTGACATGCGTGAGTGCTGATGACCTGTGCGGCCCGTGATCCGTATTTGGTGCAAAGGCAGGACAAGGGGCTCGAGCGGTAATACTTCCAACTGATGCCAGCAGATATGGAGGTTCTGTTCCTCGTTAACAAAAAATAGTTCTAACCATGCTCACGACCGCTCCATACGCGTATTAACTGCTTAAGGAATATAATGTCTTCTTCAACCATACTTTTGTCAGCTCAAAAATAGAACATGCCGTCACGTTAGCATCAACACCTTCACAGTTAAACAATATTAAAGCATGACAACTCGTATACAGACGTGCTGACCATGCAAATACTATAATAACTACCTGGAGAACTGCCCCTGTGGGAATTAGTAGGGTGATTGCACTGAACGAGATATGCCACAAAGCCACTATCCCTCGACCTTGGTTACGTGTTTTCCGTGTTTTAGCAGTTCTTAACGCGTGTAATAACATCAGCTTAATGGTGGGTTCATTGGCAACTTGATTATCACCCGATAAAACGTTGAGGAATTAGAGGAATGGACTTGAACTGCCTGGCAATTCCCGGAGTGGGAATGGGCGATGTTCCGGCATTCCGAGGAATTGAAAGGAATGGAATTTAGGTAACTTGTAATTCCCCGGAATGGAATTGGAATGGAATGGGGACGCCCATTCCGCAACACTGGTCGGTGGGAACATCATAACGTCATCATAAATACACTTTCTTGCACGCAACCGGGCCATGTTCAAGGGTATGCTGCGGGGATAGCAATTCAAGCATGACATATTACAATTCTATTGCAATATCGGTGGGGACTTTGACCAGCTCATTACCTCAAGATTAGCACGATCTCACTGAGACGGCAAGAAAGAAGCATCTGGGGCCCTAGCTTTAAGGCCCCACCCTTGAGCTCCGTACCATCTGTTTACCACCTTTTTCTAAACCCCAAATCTCTCTCTCAATTACCAAAAAACGCAAAAACAGTCACTCCGGCATAGACCTTCGATAACAAACACTTTGAAACACTTACACTGAAACCTACTCGCTCAAACTGACCAACACCCCGCCGCCGCAACCTTTCACGCTCATATCTTAAGCCACGGGAGCAGAGAGAACCCGCCGCGCTCGCTCAGTGGCTAAGGCATTGTGCTGCTGATCCCAAGGACGCGGGTTGGATTCCCGGCCACGGCGACGGCTTTTCTGATGGAAGCGGAAAGCGGAAACGGCCGTGTGTTAGAGACTTCGGCGCCCGTTAAAGATCTCCAGTTGGTCAAAATTAATCCGGAGCCCTTCATTACTAAACGACTATCGCCAGTGGAGCGTCCTCGCGTTAAACCTCATCATCAATCAATCAATCAGAGCACAAAGAACCGTTGTCTCTCCTCGGCCACGTCGATTAACACATTTGCTCCTAGTCTTTCTCTCTTCGCCTAACTTCGGTGCTCGTGGAACATAGATCGTAAATGCAGCAATTCCGCTGAACAACGCTTCCTGAGTGTTCATGTAGTGCTATCGCGTCGTACATCTTGAAGGAGCCTTGAAGAGAAAATACAAGTTGGGTTTATTAGAAAGACTGTTTAGTCCCGATAAAAATGATACCAGTGTCATCGCAATCTTCGAACAAATAACGGAGATATTAAAGAAAACGTGTGAAGCAGCCGCGACCCCCTAGCCAATTTCCCGCAACTTTTCTATGACGTCATGGAACCTTATTTGTGCGACTGCTATAGTTCCATTTGACCGCATCACTTGAATGCTAACGTTCAGTTAACGCACTGAAAATTATATTTTATTGTTGGCCCGTATGACGTCATTTTTGCTCAATACACGTCACTGTGGCGCAAAATATGAAAGTTTTTAAATACTTCTTGCTTTCTTTTTCGTTAAAAAAACATCTTGTGTGGCTCTAATGAAACTGAGTGAGATACTGAATCCTAGTTCTTTCAAATTAAACGAAGTTGTATTTTCTCTTCATGGCTCCTTTAAGACCCCAAAGCAGATATCATCTACAACGTTTTCTTTTCTTTTCTTTTTTCTAAAGCCACTGCGCGAGCCGGCGGCTTAGCGGTCGCCGCGAGGCACGCGCTCACGAGCGCTAGGCATTTTATTGATGTTTTTCTTGCAACACCGAACTTACGTCCAGTAAGAACAGCTCCGCTGTTAACAACATATTGCAATGTTTTGTTTGCACTAAACTTATAAGAGGCTAAACTCGTGCATTTGTAGACGCAACTTCGTGCTGTGCACTATGTTTCTGCCCCTGCTTTTATAACTGCCTGTTTATAAACAAATGCTATTTCAGATTTGTGACAACACCAGAGCCTTGTAAATAATTTTTTTATTTGTGGTGTTTGAAGGTCAGCTCCGCCACCCTTGTGGCCAAGACTCGGTGAAAAGTGCCCCTTTGTGGGCATCCTTTTAGCAAATGGGAATAGCAGGGTACAAAAATTGCTATTGCCGTAACAAAACAGGAGTCACACGAAGCCGAAGCCACTGCTAAAAGCGAGAAAACGTGGCCACTGGGATGTTTAGAGCGCAAAGCACGTCTGGAGCGGTTTTCGCGGGGCGTTCGAGAAATGCTGTTACCGTCTAAAGCTGGAGGAAGGCGTGTCCATAGGGCTGAGCCTAAGGTTCGCATGGGAGGGGTTGAGATGCTTATGCGTTTAAGCAACGACCAGTGAAATATTCATCATTTGTTTACTCGTTGCAGAATGCAAAGTTTGCTGTATTGTTGGGAATCAGTCATCCCGACGCTGTCACCATTGTTGCGACTGGCCGTCCGAGCGCAGTCACCGGTGTAGTGGCGTTGCCTTGCTCGGTCCGCTATCGACACGGCGCCGAGCAGAGCGATGAAGTTCTCGAGTCGACGAAAAGTTGAACCAACATTTATAAACAGTATATACAAGGGTAACAACAGCGTTACATGGCTCGCACAAAGGCGACCGCACCTGTCCACTCGGTGCCTCCGAAAAGTGCCGCCCTCGCTGTGCCTTCGGGCGGGTTTGTACACCCCCGGGAGTCCTTTCTAGCCGCGAGCGGTTTGAATCGCTCCAATCAGGACTCTCGCTGGCCGAAGTTTGAAACCCGACAAATGGAGGCGAAGCGGTTGCGTCAGCCGAGCCACCCCTACGGGGAAAGGGAAGGCGACGCCGTCCCTGTCTCAGCGAAGCCGCCTCAAGTAGCGGCCTGTCGGTTGCCGGTCGTTCCCCCGATGCATGATTCGGCCGAGTCGCCGCGACGCAAAAAGACAGGCGACCCTGCAGCGATGCAAGTTTGGGCCTGTCGGCCGAGGGTGGTATGGCGTGGTTTGGACGAGGCGTGAATCGGCCCCGCTTTTGGCGTGTCGCCCCGTGCAGCAAATTTGGGCTCGGCGCTCGGGCACAACAGCACCCTCGCCGCCAGACAATGCGCCAGGAGACGAGCTGACTCCACGTGGCTCGGATGCCGGGCGCGATCGTTCGCGAGGTTCGCCCAAGTTCACCTCCAGCACTCCCGGAAAAGGGCGGCTCCACCATGCTCCTTACCACGAACAGGTACCACCTGTCCGGTCCGGATCACAGGTACATCGCCGTGCTGCCCAGGTGTCTCAACCAGCTTCGCCCGTCTCTTCCGGTCTCGTTTCTCAGCACCGGTCGCTCATCGTTCTGCAGCTTGCAAAGATCCGACCGACAACAGGCAACCCACAGCGCAAGCAGGCACCCTCTCTCCTCCGTCAGAACACCAGACTCCAAAAAACGTGATAAACTCTCCTAGCGAAGTGTCTCTCCCCAATTTGGACCCTCTACACTAAGACACTCATGTGGGACGCACGACTCTTAAAATAAGAACTCAAACTATGTGTCAAAGATAATACACGACATCAAATGCTAACTAAGATTGTTTGCTTGAAATCACGCGAAGCGGAAATATTCAAATGAAGCATCAAATGAGGGCAACAATTTTGCTCCCATATACCTGCTAAGCTAAAAGCTCTTCACAAAGAGACGAAACGGAAGACACGGGGAGGACTAAGGCAGCATTACTTAGAACGCACGGCTTAGTGCGTCTGCGTTAGCGTTCAACTTTCTTATAGCGAACGACAAGTTGTGCTGCTGGAGTATCATACTCCATTTCAGCAAACGACCGCTTTAGACGACATGCTATTTAGCCAGGTTCGCGGGCAATGATCAGTCTACAACAAGCTGCGAACCGGCGACATAGCACGCCAGCTTCTGCATTGCCCACACGACGAAGCGACATTCCATTTCGGATGTACTAGACGCCTCTTCTCAGCAAGTTAGCTTGCGGCTCAAGTACAAAACTGGGCCGGCCGTTCTGATCCTCTTGGCATAGAACAGCGCCCATGTCCTGACCCCTCGTATCGCACTAAATTACGAAACCCCTTGAAAAGTCGGGGCCCGTTAGAACTGACTGCTCGCTCAGGGCTCGTTTCAGCGTTTGAAACGCGTCCTCCTTCTTTGTGTCCCATTCCACCTTTACTGGCTCAATCTTTTTGAGAGTGTCAGTTAAAGGACTAGCCAGTGTGGAGTAATCTCTCACATGACGCTGGTAATATCCAGCCGAACCCAAAAAAGCCCTGATCTCGGACTTGGTGGTTGGTCGGCCGCGCAGTCCGACGGTCTGCGCGGCCGCGCTACCACGACATGCGCTAATACGTCACTTCGGCGCATCCTATGTGACACTTCGACGGTTTGACTCTTCTGCCTGCTTCTTTGAGCCAGCTCAGCACGACTCGCAAGTGCTCTACATGCTCCTGCCATGTATTAGAAAAGATGGCGACATCATCGAGCTAAGGGAGCGCGTACTCAGGCAGGCCACGAAGTGGTCTGAGTACGCGCTTTTCATTACTTTCCATTACTTTCGAGAAGCAATACGGCGCGTTTTGAGACTGAAGCTCAACATGACGGGACGGCCTGTTCCGAACAAGGAAACGAAGGCAGCATTAGAACTAGCGCTTCGCCCCCTGCTCGTCTCGTCATTCGAAACGCGTTCTCTTTCCCAGGTCATATTTATTCAAAAATACCCCTAAAGGCCCTCACTAGGAGGGTATTACATAGGGGGCAGGATACATTGAGAACGAAAAAAAAAAGAATACTAGCAGCACGTTAATAGGCAAACAAATAAATACAAGTGGGTGTGAGGCAAAAAAAGAAAAAAAAGCAAGAAAGAAGGAAAACAAACAAAAAATCTTGAAGGAACTCTAGAACCTATAAAAGCACTTTTTAGTAAAATTAACATACGAAGTAAGTGTGTAAAAGTTCTTGGAATTTGGTCGGATCTGTAAAATTTACAATGTGAGATGGTAGGGCATTCCAATCCACAATTGTGCGAGGTATGAAGGATTGTTTGTGAATATTTGGAAGTGTGGCATTTCACACGTGTCACTTTTAAGGCATGGTCCCGTCGGGGAAAGATGGTCGGTGTCGATGAAAAGAAATCAGGATGAAGTGAAGAGTGATGGTACAGTTTATGAAACAATGATAAACGTGACAGTTTACGTCGATCTGATAGGATAGGTAAAGATGCGCGATGTTTTAGAGCCGTGACGCTGGTATGACGTGAATAATGTGAAAAGATGAAACGAACGGCACGATTTTGAAGGGATTCAATTTTGTCAACTAAGTATGCTTTGTCAGGGTCCCAAATGGCAGATGCGTACTCAATTTTAGGTCTGATGAGAGTTGTGTATGCAAGTTTGCGGAGGTTAGATGGAGCATGTTTTCGTCTGTGCTTTAAAAAACCCAATGAGCGGTTGGCGGATGCAAGAATGATGTCGATATGATGATTCCATGTCAGGTCACAGTGCAGGTTAAGTCCCAGGTACTTGTAGGTGTCTGCTAGCTCAACAGTTGTGTTATTTAAGGGATAGGAAGTTTGAATGCGCGATGCGTGGTTTGTAAATGACATAAGTTTAGTTTTAGAATTATTCAACGACATTAACCAAGTGGAACACCAAGTAGATATAGAGTCAAGGTCAGTTTGGAGGGCCAGTTGGTCAGTAGAGCAGGTTATTGTACGGTAAATAACACAGTCATCAGCAAACAGCCTGATCCTTGAAGAAACGCAATTAGGTAAGTCATTGATAAAAATTAGAAAAAGTAAAGGGCCCAGGACACTGCCTTGAGGAACACCAGAGTGTACTTGACCGAAAGAAGAATTAACGTTATTAGCAGATGTGAATTGAACCCTTGATGACAGAAAATCTTTAACCCATGCAATTACAAGAGGGTGGATATTAAGTTGTGTAAGTTTGATTAGCAATCTGTGGTGAGGTACCCGGTCGAAAGCTTTGGAAAAATCTAGAAATATTGAGTCGATTTGAAGCCCAGCGTCAACGGAAGAGTGAATATCGTTAATAAAACCAGCGAGCTGAGTGTCACACGATTACCCTTTCCTAAACCCGTGTTGGTATTTAAAGATGATATTATGTTCTTCTAAGTAGCTAATCACCTGTGAGTGGATGATGTGTTCGAGAAGTTTACAAATAGTGCTTGTTATTGATATCGGTCTGTAGTTGAGTGGTGATAAGGAATTGCCGAATTTAAAAATGGGTGTTACTTTTGCTATTCTCCAATCTTCAGGAATTGCACCAGATGAAATGGACTGTGAAAAAAGAGCGGACAAGATGCGATAGATACCATCAGAAGTATTCTTTAGTATTTTATTATTGAAACCGAGGTGGTCCGGAGCAGAAGAGTTTTTTAGTTTGTTAAGTAAAGATTGAATTCCGACTTCGCTAATCGTAATCACTGGCATGTTAGCGTCAGTAATGTTGTTTACGTTAGGACAACTGATAATGTTTTCACGGGTAAATACGGAACAAAAGCTATCGTTAAACACCTGCGCGCAACCATCCTCTGGAATCAAGGCACCATTGACTGATGAAAGCGTAATAACGGGATGCGATCGGGGGTTAATTAAGCGCAAGAACCTTTGTGGACTTAACATGTGGAGTTAACATCGAGGGTAAATCGTGAGTGAAAAAATGACGGCGTGTGGTTTTAAGAAGCGCTTGATATTGTTGGTCACACATTTTGTACAGGTGCCATGAAGTCGATCCTTTATTCTTGCCTGCTTTCCTGTAAAGTCGTTTCTTTTTGTTATTAAGGCGACGAAGTTGATCGTTAAACCAAGGAGCAGTGTTAGTGCATGATATGGTAATCACTGGTATATATTTGGCGATGAGTTGAGAAAACGTATTTTTGAAAAGAATCCAGTTTGCTTCGATAGAACGGGACAGATATTCACGCAGAAACGCTTCAGAAAAAATGGATAATTCATGGTTGATACGAGCTAAGTTAGCTCTGTTGTAACACCTTATCGGTTTACTTGTTATTTTTTTCGTATGAGGTGAATAACTTAGATTTCCCGTGATGATGCAATGATCTGAAAGCCCATCGAGTTTGATGATGTCAGAGCAAAGATCGGGATTATTTGTCAGGATTAGATCAAGGGTGTTGGCTGAGGTGGCGGATAGTCTTGTGGGCTCGGTGATAAGCTGAACAAGGGAGAAATCAAGGCAACACTCAAGGAACGCAAGAGCTTCAGTATCGCTGGCGATTACAGATAACGTAGACCAATTAATGACCGGAAAATTAAAGTCACCAAACACAATGAGCTCTGAATTAGGAAAACGCGTACAAATGTCACTCAAAACTTCACGAAATTCGTTAGCAAATAACGCATGCATGTCGGGGGGGCGATAAACAACACCACTAATGACATTAGTTATTCCACACCTCAATGACACCCATACACACTCAAGAAATGAATTGTTTGGAATTAATACAGCGATTAATTCTTTTTTTACCGCAAGAAGCACACCGCCGCCTCTACGATGTGCGCGGTCACAGCGAAAAATGTTAAACTCAGAGTTACACACCAGAATCAAATCATCCGGAATAACATCACTGAGCCAAGTTTCAGTTAGGGCGATTACAGATGACGAACATGAATCAATCAGTGATGAAAGCGCCACGTTTTTTGACATTACACTCCTAATATTAGTAAACAAAAACCTTTGGATGGTGGTGGAACTATTCTGCGCACTGGAAGGCGAGGGCAGGTTAGTAGCTGGGTGTAAACGAAAATGTCACTGTCCTGGGCTTGCCGAAGTGCTTTTACCTTGAAGAGTGCTAGGGGTCTGCTGCGCAACATGCACTGCGCAATCGCCATTTGAGTCCCAAGTGTACGTATCAGTGTTAATAAGTAGTTTATCGAAGGATAGACGGACACGATCACCGTCTTTCTTAATAGACTTGGAAAAATGCAGCATTTTTCGGCGTTTATCACGAACAGCCTGAGAGTAGTCGCGAGAAATACTCAGTGTAGTGTTTTTTTAATTTGAAACCACAGCTCATCACTGTATCGACTTCTTTTTCGTTGTAAAGTTTAGCTATAATAGGCCGCGGTTTGTCAGGGGAAAAGCGGCCTATCCGGTGAGCCCTCACTACAGTCGATACTGTTAGTTCTAGCTTAGTCGAGCAAAATTCCTTAATGAGGCGCTCAGATTCGTCCCATGCCTCAGATTTGTTAGGATCGTCAATGCCATAGAAGAGGACGTTCGACCTGCGGGAGCGGTTTTCCAAATCGTCAACTCTCTCTTGGACTTTAGAAAATACTTCGCTTCTAGTCACGGCAGTGTCCGGAAGCGTCGCCGATTTCATTTTAGCCTCCAATACTTCTACACGCTTTGTTAGGGACTCTAAGTTATTTTGCAGTGTTATGTGAACCTGTAGGATTTTGTTAACTCCTTCAAGAAGGCTAGTGTTACTGGCCTCCAGTCTCTGCACAGCAAGAAATACAGATTCGAGCTTTTCTTCCTGAGCCTTGGTCATGGGACCAGGGTTTGATTCGATGTCCCCAGCAAGCAACAAGAGCCGCCAAATGTACACTGCATTTGCACGAAAACGCTTCAAAATGTGGGGTGGCCACGACACCGCTAAGAGACAGACATCATCATCCCGGTAACAACAGCAATCATAGTAACTGACCTGGAAAAGCATTCCCGGTGAGTGGCGAGACATTTCCCAAGCGGTGTCGTGGCCGAAAGCTGCGTCGTAGGCTGTGCGCTTTATAGTCTCCGGGTTATCAGCAGCCAGCGTCGCGTGTTGCCAGATGCGATACCGCGGCTTGTCCAGAACTGGTGGTGAAACGAGTGTTGGCGCCGAAACTTTGTCACTGAAGATCGGGGAACTGCAAGCACCGTCCCTGGGGGCGAGAAGCAGCGTTGACTCGGGAGGCACCAACACCCCGAGCGTAGATAGCAGCAGCATCTGGAAAAGCATTCCCGGTGAGTGGCGAGACATTTCCCAAGCGGTGTCGTGGACGAAAGCTGCGTCGTAGGCTGTGCGCTTTATAGTCTCCGGGTTATCAGCAGCCAGCGTCGCGTGTTGCCAGATGCGATACCGCGGCTTGTCCAGAACTGGCGGTGAAACGAGTGTTGGCGCCGAAACTTTGTCACTGAAGATCGGGGAACTGCAAGCATCGTCCCTGGGGGCGAGAAGCAGCGTTGACTCGGGAAGCACCAACACCCCGAGCGTAGATAGCAGCAGCATCTGGAAAAGCATTCCCGGTGAGTGGCGAGACATTTCCCAAGCGGTGTCGTGGCCCTCGCAGGGCTGACGCCCGTAATCTCGTGCGGAGCTGACTTCAAGGCCAACATTACAGTGAACTAGAATACTTGGGTAGTGGAAAAAGCGGCGGCTGTTCCCCACGGCGCCCTTGAAGCCAAACATGTTAACGGAGCCATGAAGAGAAAAGAAAAGTTTGGTTCATTCGAAAGATTGCCTCGTTAGAACCATACTGACACCACTTTTAACACAAACTTCGCTCAAATAAGCTACATAATTAGGAAAAAAGGGAATGACCATGCGACCCACCAACTCATTTCCCTCAACAGAACCTATAATGTCACACGAGAATTCTCTGCGATTGGCGGAGGCCGGCAAAAGCAAACGCAAGTTAGGCAGGGCTTACCAGTTTGCATAGTGAGCTATATGCCCGTTAAACATACTGCACATTCCTTTTATGACACTAAGAGCGGTGGAGTAAACGGTTGAAGTTCCGAATAAACACGCAAGCGTGTACGCCAATGCGTACGAAACTACCGCCAGCCGAACTCGACATCTCGCCGTCGCCACCGTCGCGCAGACGAGTTTTCGGGTTCGAGGCTCTTCG
Organism: Haemaphysalis longicornis; assembly: GCF_048455015.1. Classification (NCBI taxonomy): domain Eukaryota; kingdom Metazoa; phylum Arthropoda; class Arachnida; order Ixodida; family Ixodidae; genus Haemaphysalis; species Haemaphysalis longicornis. The sequence continues at coordinate 20,313 of NW_027526305.1, forward strand.
GGGCCAACGAACCGTCCCAGCACGCACAGCCGCGACCTTGCTTGGTATCGTAATCCCTTCACAGGAGGTAGGCCGTCACATCGCCAACCAGTAAAGGTAAAAATAGAAACGAGGGGAGTAAGGAACAGCAAGCAGCGACGAGATAGTGACAGTCGTCGCAGTTTCGGAATGGTGTTGGCTTGCTGCTATTGTTAGGAGCTCGTTTCCAGTTTACAACCACGGAAAACTTCAGTTTGTTCAAGTACTTTACAATAAAATTTCGTTGCTGCGTTTTGAAATGCCCATGTAGTACGGGCAAATCGTCGAGGGAGTGCGACATCCCCGCCGGTGAGGAGATCTCCTTTCATGTGCTGCCCAACGACGAACCTCGGCGAAGCAAGTGGCTACGTTTTGTGAACTTTGCAAACGCAGGAGAAAGAGAGCTAAAGGAAGTACGAGTGTGCTCGCTTCATTTCCGAGGAAGTGATTACGGCAGGGACCCTTACGTTAGCTCACTCCTGGGACATGCTGGCGCTCGTCGCCGACTTCGTCAAATCGCCGTCAAAGCGCTCTGACCTTGGGGGAAAAAATGCCGTACACACCGCGCATTGACGCTCGTATCTTTCTGGTCGAAGCAGAGAGCTCGCGCGAACGACTTTCCATACACGACACCGGCCAACTGGCATAAGCGATACTGCTACTGAAATTGAACTATTATTAACCGTAATAAAAATACGGCACATACGTACCAGTGTGTATTCGTCCGTCGCGTCGGGGCTGACGAGGCAGCGGTGACGACGGCTGGGCGTTCGTCTGTTGTGGCTATCGCGGAATGGTCGCTTTCCGGTCCATCCGCGTATCCCACAACTCCTGCCGCTCGTGCACTTAGAAGCATTGAGCGTTCAAGTGGTGTGAGGTTGTTAAATGCAAGCCGGAGCCTCTCGGCGAGAGTTTTGTTCTCCGGTTCAGGCGATTCCATTACTATGGCTGTGGGTGCACTAGGTTTTACTAGTATTTTTAAAATGGCCGCCGTCTCGGTTTCGGCACGAGTTCCGGTTCCTGTTTGATTCCCACGTGTGGGTGCTATATGGAGTCGACATACTAAGTATCTGTTTCATGGACCGGCTCGTATGACGCCATTGTTCACGTCACGAAATGTGCAATTTAGCGGGAGATTTAAAATTTTGGCTTAAATTGCCTTATTTCTCAGTGAATAAAGCATCATTTGCTTCCGGGAAAGCGCTTAGGGTACTATGAAACACCTAATCTTTCGAATAAAACAAACTTTTGTTTTCTCTTCATGGCTCCTTTAACCGCCGCGCGTGGCGCTGGTGTGCCCCGCCCGAGAAGATTCCGAAGCGGCGCCCGTTGAGCAAGGTGCCGCTATGCTGCGGTTCGGTGATTCACGCTGTGTTGTTACCTTTTTAACCGCTGCACATGATCTTTTTTTGTGAGTAATTACTGTAATAACAAGAGGAGCCGAGCAGGCGCTACACTGATCCTCAAATGTTGTTGATTCTTTTATTGGTAGTAATGGAGAGGCTGTTATGCTTGCGAAGGTCTCTAATTGCAGGAGGACCATGGCTCATGCAGTTTGAAGATTCTTTTATTGGTAGTAATGGAGAGGCTGTTATGCTTGCGAAGGTCTCTAATTGCAGAAGGGCCATGGCTCATGCAGTTTGAAAGGATTGTACAATATTGTTGGGTGGGTCTGCACCCCTAATAAATTTATGTCATTGCTAGAAATATTTTATGTTTGCCATTTATTTTACACTGCTTTTGTTTGTTAGGTTCCTAACTGTTCATAATTACCTTACGTCTGCAAGACGTTGGCAGTACGTTCATGAACTTGTGCATTTGTAATGTGGTAATTATTTTATGGTAATGGATGAACAGCATGCCAATGAACTGTGCAGTTGTAAAATGATCGCGCCTCAATCAAGACCACATCTATCTGGGCCGCGGAAGAATTTGCTGTGGCCCTCGCCATTACTCTAACACCCGCAACGATTATAATTACGGACTGTCAAGCCGTCTGTCGCAGCTTTTTATCAGGTTACGTGGCCTCAACTACGTGGAACATCCTGGCTCAACACGCCCCCAAAAGGATCATCGAAATTGTGTGGACCCCGGGACACTCCTCACTAACGGGCAATAATTTTGCCCATAGAGAAGCCTGCGAACTCTCCTCCCAGGCCTCTGAGGAAACACTAAGTCTCGTTCCCCTCCTCACATTTCAAGACGTCACCCAACATTACCGCACATCAAGACAACATTTGCCCCCTCCTCACCCGCAGCTTACTAAAACAGAAGAAGTAATACTCCGGAGGCTTCAAACAAACACCTTTCCTCACTCAACTTGGCTACATCGGATGTACCCCACCCAATACCCTGCCACATGTAAATTCTGCCCCAACCCATGTACCCCCATACACATGATCTTGGGGTGCGCACACAACCCAGCCCTCCCACCTTTGCCCACTTCCCTTCCCCTCCCTGAGCTGTGGGAGAACCTGACGACCAGCGCCGGCTTGGGTGCACAGCAACTCCTGGTGTCCAGGGCTGAGACAGCAAGTTGGTGATGCTAGATCACCAACTCGCCTATATCCGTCTTTCTGCATTCCAGTGCGGTAAGGCTGCGTAGATTACTTAGGGCGTGGTGTACTACGGTTCCGTCATACGTAACATTTTTACTTGACCTTATAAGTCAAACGTAACTTTAATTTCTATTCCGTCGAACAAATTAGTTAACTGTAACTTCTCGTTTCTTCTGGCGTGACTTAGTTTTCGACCATGGGCCCAAATTCTTCTCCGCACTGCTCTTGTCCGCCGCGCGGGCCGGGAGTAACCTCACTTTTTTGGGTGAAATTATGTCGGACATATTTAATCTTTGACTTTGGGTTACGTCGGACGTAACTCTAGACACTGCGAATATTTTACGTTTAGGGGTGCCTAGAAGTGTGCAGTTTTAAAATGATTTAGGGATTAAAACCCAGCCAAGAAGACGGAGACACAAGGAAAGAAACAGACAGGACGATGCTGGTACGATGTTTCTTTCCTTGTGTCTCCGTCTTCTTGGCTGGTTTTTAATCCCTAAATCATGAACCAACAGGCCCAGTTTTCCACGTTTAAAATGATCGCGCAATAAAATGATGCCGCGTGACTTCGTGATAATTGCGGTTGCGAATCGTGTATTTCCATACTTTTAGCTGACTTGTCTGAAGTTTTAAAGACATCTGTCATGTGTTCTGCGTGTATCAAATTAGGGAAAAGAAAACGCAAACGTTTGCATATGCCGGCCTGCTTAAAGCACGCCGCTGTTTCCTCAGTATGCCGAACTTGATAGGAAATCAGCAATGAAGAAAAAAACAACCGTTGACGTACGCTGGCCAGACTAAATCATGCCGCTGTTTCCTGAGTTGACACAACCCGGTGCAAAAATCAGCAAGCAACGATGAAAAAAAAAAGTATCACGTGCTAGCCTGATCCCTAAAGCACACCGTGCGCGGTCTGCTCGGTTGGCCAATGCATCTGATGAAAAATGAGCGAACAACATAGCTACATTTCCGTTAAGGACCTTTCTATATTATATATCATTCTCAACGCGCTTACAGAGCGCATTCGCCACGCCGGTGATGAATTTACACGAAAAAATAACTGCAGCCCCTCGAAAAGTGCCCATACGCACGCCTGCCCGCCGCTTCCCCAGGCGAAAAAGCGCTCGGGCGGAGCACACGTGCGCCACCTCGTGCGGTTGACACCAAGTGCCTCACTCGGAGGCGGCCGCTTTTTCCACTACCCAAGTATTCTAGTTCAGCGTAGCCAACATAGCGGCAGTCACGCATGCCTCCCAATCGCAGTTTCGCTCAAATGCAGAGAGTTCTCAGCTTCCGCTTTCGCACTGAGTGCCTTCGCTCCACTGGGTTAGAATGCGGATGAAAGTCAGAACTCTGCACTACCTTAATTGCATGCCAGCTATTGAGGACAGGGGACAACGTCGAGTTCGCCTCGCACGGCGCGACCGACTGCTTTTCCCCGCCGATGGGGATGCCGCAACTAGCTTCGGCCGTTGGCGGTGCGACTAAGCTACTGCCGGAGCTTTCACTCCACTCGCCGCTCGGTTTTCGTTGCTCGCTCGTCTTTCGTGTCCCGCTCACAGGCTCGGCCACAACATCGCCCGAGTTAGAGCTCGCACCCGAAGGAGCACCTTCTGTTTCCGGGTGCTCTTGCGGCTTTGTCTGGCTAGCCTCACTGTCCACACTCTCCCGCGAAATCTCGTTATCCCGCGCACTGTGCGCGCACCAGTTGGAAGCCGTCTCCAAGACCTCCCCCGGTTGTGAACATTCTGCCGAGATCTCTGAACCCGAGGCCGCCACATGAACGCGATCAGCGGTCTCGTACGCCCCTCTAGCGGACGTCTCAGCAAGTGCGTTATCTCGCCTGGTACCCCTTTGCTCTCCGAGACGGCGGTACTCTCTCTGTTGGAGTCGTTTCCTACAATATCACTGGATTTCTCTCTCGGCAGCGCTTCGACCTTGAACTCGTTTTCCCGCAACAGCTGCTCGGAGACCGGTGGCAACAGTGTCGCCCGGCTGCGTCCGCTGCGTTTCTCCACCGAAGGGTTTCACGCAACTCGCTTCAGCCGCTGGCCGCGCGACTAGGCTACCACGAGAGTTTACCACCGTCTCGTAGTTCGGGCTACGCTTCACGGCGTCGTTTCGTGTCTCGCTCGCTGGGGAAGTGTCCAGTTTCTGCGAGAGCTTCCCCGTTTGCGATCTCGCGAGCGTCATGCAGTGGTCGCTACTCTCGGACTGTTTGCGCGTATCGAAATCTTTATTTCGATGCGGCTTCTCTGCCTCTGCGCCCTTCTCGTTTTCCTGGCTCGTTTCTCTGTCCAAGAAAGAATACGAGTGCGGTCGCTTCGCGTTTGTCCTGGGACGCTCCGTCTTCCGGCCCTGACCTCTCAACAACGAACGGCCGCCGTTGGTCCCGACTTCTCGGACCGCTCGCATGAACCGTTGGAGAAGTCACCTGGCATAGCTCGGCAAAACAGGGTGCCACTCACTCACACTCACTCAAAAAAAAAATTATCCTAACGCACTCACTCGCACTCACACTCGCCACTCCGCCCTCAGCCCTCGCACTCACTCGCGCTCTTGCTCGCCACTCGTCCCCACCACTCGCATTCACTCGCTCTCACGCTCACCCCTCTGCCCTCCCCACTCGCCTTCACTCGCACTCCCGTTCGCCACTTGCGCCTCACTACTCACACTCACTCCCGCTCACGCTCACCACTAGTAGTCACCACTCGCACTCACTCGTGCTCAATCTCACTACTCGTATTCACTGAGCTCACGCTCATAACTCGCATTCGCCACTTACAATCCCTCGCACTCGCACTCACCATTGCAATGGCCACTCACACTCACTCACGCTCGCCACTCTCATCGCCCACTCACGCTCACTCACAAACACCACTAATTCGCATTCCAAATCACTTGGTTTCTTCGCAGCGTTGGAATTTCAAATTCGCTTTGTTTGTAAACCACGTGAATCGTTCAATTCTGTGGAGGCCTTCAATGCGGCCCTATTGACACCGACACCACAATGATACCGTTACGTGGAGCGATAAAAAATTCGGTCTTCACATTGGCCATGAGGCATGGCCCACAACAATCATTAACTCCAAACAACTTGACCCAAATGAGAAAAAAATAAAAACCCCGGTATTACGAGCATTAAAACGCGAAGCTTTCTCCCGTGCAACCCGAGTCAGAGTCACAGTTTAAAATTCAAACTGATTGAACAGTGTCTGAATAGCGCAGTCGGATGGACGCCGGCTTCACATCGCGGGGCACCCAGGTTTGATACCGACCACGGAAAAGGTTTTTTTCCGTGAGGCGCTTCATGTGCCTTCGCTTATCATCATCAGCGTTTTGGGAAACTCACTGCGTATAGTTGGCTTTACTGCAGTTACTTTTACTCAGACGCCGACTCCATCACTGAGGAATAAAAAGCTTCACATAAAAAAAATGGCGATCGAAGCTCGAACTAAGTCGCGCAAGGCTTGAACCACAACGAAGCTGGATGATTTCTTTCTATGTAAGCGCTGAATGACACACCATCACACATTGCATTAGGTTCGAAATTGTTTATTTACATATATCGTCGCCGCTTTTGGCTGTGGTAGTAGTACAGTTAAACCTGGATATAGCGAATTTAACAAAAATTTGCAATTTTTCGTTAAGTCCTGCTTTTCGTTATACGCAGGTTTCCAGTTAAGGCTTGCGTGACTGAAGCAAAAGCGAAAGCAGGCCGCTAGTCATCAGTGACAGTGAACTCACCATTCAAGGATTTAGTTCACAGTGAAAAACTGCGTGATTTGCGCCTGCAGCTTTCCGACAGGCTTGATCACATACACGGCATCCAAAGGAGCTAGGTCACTTACCACTGCATACGCGCAAATGTAACGGAAGTATTCTTTTTGCCCTTTGGCACTTTTCGGTGCGCAAACACGTTTCAAGGAGCAAACGTATGCTGAAAGGACGCCTTTTTTTTAAATGCGGAGCATTTCTTAGGCTCGTCTGGTCCTGCGTCGTCGATGGCGGCGCCGTCCACACGCTCACTGCGCATGCGCAACTCTCCTCCTTACACCCACAGCTCCGCGATACTACACTATAAAAAAAGAAATAGTAAGCGGCGCCCGGTTTCGATCCCACGACTCTCTGGCCGCAACGGGAGGTACGCGGTGCTCTTCGCACTACGCTACAAATCCGGGACAGGAGCAAGTGCTACGAACGCGCCTTATGTCCTTGACTCATTCAAACTACGTCAAGAAGCTACTGATACAACGAAGGCACGCGAAGCTGAACGTCAACGGAAACGACGAACTGAAAACTTTAGAGGGGGATCCTGAATTTCCCGTGGGAAAGCTGTGGCGGGAAGCGCCACGCGCCTTGCAACTCAACCAGCCCCGTCCGGAGCGCCTCTGATGCTGATTGTGGCAGGATGCCCCTAGGGATTGGCCAACCAAAGAATCCATCACGAGATAGGTTCGCGTTCAACCACCGTCGTCATCTTCCCGTAGGGGAACCGCCGAAGAAGAAGAAGAACGAGAAGACAAAGCTGCGAAGAGGAGGGCGTGTACATTGCTCTCAGCTGGTGCACCAATGTCAACAACCTTTACCTCGCCAAAGCTGACGGAGACTACCGATTCTACCACAGAGACAACATCGATAAGAACATGATGGACGAGTTTCGGCGCCTCCAGAACCACCGCCTACTCACTGTAACACAACAGCACGTGGGTGCCTTTGCCACCGGTGTGGACCCGGACGCGGAATTGCTTCTGGCGCTAGTAAAAACCAGATCACTCAACATAACGGCAACACAATGGAACCACACGGAACCGCCACGATGCTTCGCATCCTCATCAGGGTTCCCCACGGGAAGATGGTGTAATTTTTTTTTTTGAAACTGGGGCTGTTTTGCACTCACAATTAATGAAAGGTTGCTAGCTGGGATACTTTACGGGCAGCGACGTTCTCCTTTCTCGCTGGCGGAAACGGCCTTTAAAATTTCGAGTTTGTCTCGACAAGACGAAAATTTCATTTCTGGCAGCAGAACCGACCGTGTATACAGGTAGCAGCCGCGACGCGCAAGTACACGCCGACAAGCACGCCTAGGCCTTATAACCGACACCGCCCTCACTCATGGAAACGCACAGTAGTTAGCGGTGCGGGCGAAATTCGCTGAATTCCTGCGTTTCTCTAGCCTATTTTTAAGATAAATGGCAAAAATCAATGACCCTCCGACGTAGCGAATTCGCTATACATCAAGGTTAACCATAGCAACGCCTTCGTTACGTACAGGTGGCAAACACATGGGCTTCAATGAGGTAGGCAGTGGGGAATTGAAAAACTTCGTCAAATCCATGAATTCATAACATAGAGGTTCGTTCCATCCAGGCTTAACTGCAGTCATTGTCATATCCATCTGTATCGTTGTCATCCTCATGCATGACTGGCGGGCCCGGGTCGTTTTATCCGCAGGCGGCAACCAACTTCGCGAAAGAGAGAGAGAGAGAGAGAGAGAGAGAGAGAGAGAGAGAGAGAGAGAGAGAGAGAGAGAGAGAGAGAGAGAGAGAGAGAGAGAGAGACTATATTTGAGCCCCACAGTCTGGGTGGCGGGTGAACGGCGGTGGTAACCGGCCGGTGACCATTGCAGCTCGCTGGATGACCTTAGCCTGGACCTCACCATAGAGATAATATACTCACTCTAGAGGGAAAGCGCGCCGCTGAGCCAATGCATTGGAACCGTCCGACACACAGTGGCAGACACGATACAACAGTTTGAAGGTTGCCAGCTGAGCTTTTGCTTACTATAAAAACGGCGAAACCGATGGGTTGTAATCTGGCAACGTGCTACTGAGGCGTTTCCCCGCCCGGCTAGCGAAGCATGCCGGGATTAATTGTAACGTAGCGGACCGCTAGCCAGGCGGATTTTGTGTAGGAGGCGTCGACAGCACTGCGTAGTTTATCTCCTGTGGGTAGGTAACCGACGTGTTTTCGGTTTAGCGTGTGACTTATATGTACTGAGACTATTTAGGCAAGATGTAGCAACGCTCACACAACACTTGCGCGCAAGCTCGAATGCGACTGATCGCATGCGCGAGGACGCCAAGGAATCAGCTGATCCGTACTGGGATCAGCTGATGACGGAGATTCAGACGGAGACGGAGCTGATGACGGATCATGACGGAGATTCATGACATAAATCTCCGTCATGATCTCCGTGCATTTTTGCGCTGCGCCGCTTTATTTGCCATTCTGTGACACTTTGCGAGTCGCTCAATGCTTTTCAAACGAAGTGAAGTGAACTGTGGCTTTAGCTGAATGTAAAACCTTTATTGACACAAAACAAAAGCGTTATCGCATGGGCCACCGCCGATATTGCTGGTGAGTCGCGGCCCTTTGAAGCAAAGGAAAAAAAGAGCGCGGTCGATCGCAGGCCAACGGAGTGGCAGAATGCATGCCAAGGGAGTATGCGAAATACAGTCAGCGGCGTGTCCCGTTTTCCTTTCTGTCTGTATTCGTCAAGTTATAGCTGATTTCCACAAAGGGATAGCTTGCGGGACTGAATAGGCAGTAATTTGCCGCACAGAGCGCGCGAGGAGAGAACATTGACTTATTGACTTATTGTGACTGATTAAAAAAGAAACCGCATTTCGTTACCTATTTTTTCGTTCTACCTTCACGAGCGTTTGCGCGAAAGTTCGAAGCACAGAGAGCTGTAAGAAGTTCCATGAATAAAACAACTGGAACCGAACGATTATGAAAGCTCCTTTTATTTCTCTTCTAACGGGAACGATCGCTGGCTGCCACTCCGTAGCATGTAGTGAACTTGCGGCACTCAAGGTCAGATCGGAATCGCTGGTCCGGCGTCAGTTCAGGGTTAATAGAAGGGTGCTTAACGTGAAGAAACGAATGACAGCCTCCCAAGCGCCCGGGGAGGCACTTGCTCAGCGCGTGCATCCGAGTTGTACCAGTTGTACACGTTTTGCACGCACGCTAATCTGAACATGAGATGCACACACACACTGCGCAAGTCAAGCGCAAGGGCCTCGCCACTTCCTAGCACACTTTAAAAAATCGAAATCAAAACTGAACTACGCACTTACTCTTTGTTCGCTAATTAGAGCTTAATTACACTAAAAGTTTTTTAATAGAGCTAGTTTTAATTACTGAGTCAACTATTTGTAACTATTTTTCTTCAGTTCTTTGTTTTAGTTGAGTAATTACGGAACAACTTTTTAGAGGGCTGAATACAATTGATCTAGCAACCATGGGAATTGTTTCATGTCAGCGCCCACCAGTCGTACGGTCTCGGAGCTCGCTTTACCCCCCTGGACCTCAAGGCCCGAGCTGCACAACGCCTTCGCCCAGTGCTCTCCGTCTGTGAAAGGGAGGAATGGGCTTTGGGGGCGCTGCCACATGCAGTGTATTGAGGGTATCGAGGGACCCGCAGTCGGGCGCAAAGGGGTGGGGTACAAAGAAGGGTAGACAAGGTGAAGTCGATATCGGAAGGGGAGTGCGTGTGTCTGAGTGAGTCGCCATAGGCGCTCCTCTTCATTAGAGAAGGTCGGAGCGGCTGGGGTAGTCGGCGGCGGAAGAGGCGGTAGTGCGAGGTTATGTCGTTGAAGGTAACAAGTCTGTCGCGAGCTGATAGGGCTCCGTGGAAGGGCTCAAGGCCAGGACCAGCTCGGACGGTGAGCTCTCGGGCGGCCCTGTGTGCTGCCTCGTTCCCCCCCCCCCTACCCGTACGGGCCGGAGTCCATACCAGCTCGACTCGGAGAATTTTGAAGAAGGATTTTGAGGACCAAAGGCGAGATCATTCCTTTGGCGAAATTTTGAACGCCCGTTTTGGAATCGGATATTACGATGGAGGGGGGCGGCCTGAGGATGAAGGCTAGGGCTACTGGCGCCTCTTCCGCGGTCGCCGGGGGGTGAGTGTGCAGAGTAAGGGAATCAAGCGGAGGAGCGTCACAGCCATTAGTGACCGCTACCGCATAAGCTTCACGGTTCCCGTATCTCGCAGCTTCAACGTAGACAGTGGAGGGGGTGATTGGGTACCGCTTGGTTAACGTCCTCGTGAAGTGTATTTTCGCTATTTTTGCGAGCCCCACGCGCAAGCCTGGACGATGCGTGGCGTTCCTCGTAAGGCGCGTGATCACGTGCGCGGTAAATGGTGGGAGTAACTATTGCACAGTTTTCTGATGGCTGAGGAGAGTATTGGTTTGGGCGAGTTGGTACATAGCGGCGTATTGAAGCGCAGCGAAGACGAGGGCGCCGTACACCGAGGGCGAAGACACACAGACGAGGGCGAAGACACACAGGGCGCCGTACCGATGGCGCCGTACACCGCACAGATTACAGACAGCAACAACAGCTTAAGCATTAAAAGCACACGCTGAAAAAAGAGTAACACGTAACCTACCAAAGGGGTAATGCGTCTGCTAAGCGCAACAGCTCAAAAAATATTCCTCTATGGCGACATTCTTTCAGCTCTAACGGTAGACTCCGGGTAGTGGAGTCTGCTACTTTGCTAGGCCGATTATTGCGCCCCCTACACGTAAAAATGAATTTCCCCTCCGTTTTTGTAGAGTGCGCTTTAGGTTACATGGTGCAAAAAATTAAGTGTGAGCGCAACTATAAATTGATTTATTACAAGTACAATATTTCCTTGGAGACCAAACACGTCGGAAACGTTACAAGACACAAATAGAAGGTGGGGGGTGGGGGGCAAGTGTGGGAAAACTTTTCGCTGTAACTCACAGGTAAGAGGCGGCAAAGCATCATAAGCTGGTAAAAGGCACCTTTCATTCGCTTTGATTTATTATGAGATTTAACACACCGAAACTACAGAGGTTATGAGGCGCGCCGTAGTGGAGGGCTCCGGAGTAATTTTGACCATGTGGGAATATTTAACGTGCGCCTAAGTGTCGAAAGAACAGACGTTTTTGCTCTTCGCCTCCTTCAAAAAAGCGGCCATTGCGACCGGCAATAGGACCCGCGTATTTGCCGCTTTTTCTTTCCTTTTGGCAACTCTCTATAAGCTGCGTTTTATTAAGTTTATTTCAGGCGTGGTCAGAAGGACTGAGCATGAACTCATGCATGCGCTCTGCTCGCTCGATATGTGAAACACTTCCGAAATTTCGTGCGAGGTTTATCGGTTGTTTTCTTCAAACTGAAGTGTTTTCAAACAGCGGGCTGCACTCACAATGATGCAGTGCAGCGACAGATTGCTTGAGGGGGCCGTTTGTTTGTACACTAATTTGCGTCTCAGTTTTTATTTTACACATTGGTAGCTCGTTCACTCTTTTTTTAGATGCGACGCTGAGAGCATCTCTTGTCGGCGGCCCTGTCCTTCCTGCGTGCGTCCGTCGTCGGCGTCCGCACTCTCCTCCGCTCTCCCCCTCTCCTCTCCGATAGCGAACACTCTCTCGCGAGGGGCATTAGATTGGATTCGATTGGCTTGGCTTGGCTTGGCTTGGATTGGATTGAATTTGGATTGAATTGGATTATAGTGGATTGTGTTGGATTATGTTGCGTCATAGCCGCGGCAGACGCACTGGCTCCAGCGCGTGCCCAGGTGAGAGCGAACACTCTCTCTCAACATCTGCGGGTGTGCGGCCCAGCGCGCTCTCACTCCGCCGGTGGGCGGCGCTGCGCGCGGTGCTGCGCATGTGCAGTACTCTCTCTCTCCGCGGTCTCCTCTCCTTCGGGCGCGCTGCGCATATAACCGGTGTGCCGCTCTCCGGCGGCCTTTCGGTGGACGGTTGCTCTCCGCTTGCGCTTGAACCCCCCTCAGCGTCGCATCACACCAGGGTTACCGCGAGGGGAGGTGGGCGTAATTTTTTCGTCACGCCGATCTAGAGAATGCGTTGTAGCTTACGAATCAGCAAACACAAGTACTGAGGCCTGAATGACTAATTTGACCATGCTAATTACAGAAGTAGCAATTAGGTGACCAGCAAAGTGCGTTCCCCCAAATCTCCTCTTTGCATTGCAATGCGAACACGGGTATGTACCCAGTCGTATCAACCGAAAAAAAGAGATGCAAAGAAAAAGTATACACGTTAGGCGACTGGCCACTAGGGTTGCCAAGTTCGGCGATTTGTAGCCAAACTGGAGACTTTTAGATGCTGGTGGCAGCTGAAATTTCAGTGTGGCCACTTAGCCACTTTCTGGCTCCTATGAGAGCTGATGAATATTTATATATTTTCAGGCTCTTCTGACACCTTACATTTGAGAAAAAGGGCCTTATTTGGACGTTCAGCGATTTCAGTAGTCAAGATGAAACTAGAAGCCAGTTAGAACAAGAAAATGGAAACGATATGGCAAAGTGGAGAATTGGGCCAAAAGAGTTAGTGTCACTCAAAACACACCACTGTACACAACAAAAACACGCCAACGTGCAATCTGTCTTGTAATTCCGAAAGCACGGGCCGTAGAATAAAGCTTTCGAGCGTACTGAGTGGCCGTTCTGTTTCCTTGTTTGCTCTTACTTTGTTAGTTTGCTCTTGCCTCATCTATTCTGAGTTCGCACTTTGCAGAGTAGAACAAGGGTCGGTACCCTTTTAGGTGGATGGCCGAGTTGCATGAAGCCGACATGGCGGAGTGCCGGACGGAAAATCAGTGGGCAGAGGAATGGGGCTTTGCAGGCAAAGAGAAAAAATTCAGCGAATTGCTAATAATATTTTACAATAACTGACAATAATCTGGATGTGTGAATATGGATGTCAATGCTAACTGGAAGCGATCGATTCTCTGTTCTTGTCTCCCGTTTAACCCCCTTTGAGGTCAATACAAAGGACCTCATGCAAAGCCTTGTATTGATATGAAGTTACAAGGGGTGGGAGGGGAGGCGGTTGTGACGGTGTTCTTGGGACCGCATAATACTTCTCCACGGGCCGACGATTGCCGACGAGCAGGTTTGCGAGAAGATAACGAACACAGTCAGTGAAGATAGTCTGTGAATATTTGGGCCGCACACAACGTGTGCGGCCCAAATATTCACATAACAATCATGCACATATCCCTACCGCAGCTGTCCTTCGCTTAGCTACATACGAAAGAATTGAAACCGACATAAAGGTGACCGAACCGCCCAACCTAAAAATGGATGAACCAAGAACCCCCAAACCACGGACAAATTCATGGTAATATTGAAAAATATTCAAGAAAAGTAGCCGAAACCGAAATGGCCCAAACCACTGTAAAGTAAAAAAAAAAAAGAGCTGGAGCTGACCTAACGGGAACAAAACTGCCCGGCAGTTTTTGTAGAATTTCATAATTTTCCATAAATGAATTAAAAGAAGCAATTAAAAATATGATGGTGTGATGGTATTGGTGGCTAGGGCTCGGGATTAACGTCGCACAAACGACACAGGCCCTTGAGAAACTCTATGACGACGTAGACGGAGATGAACATTTATCTTGACGAGACGAGTTAACGAGACGAACGTACACTTACAAACAGAATGATACAAGGGCCACTATCCAAAGGACAAAGTTCGGCTAGGTCCTAAAAACTAGCACGTCCAAGTACAGTTCAAAAACGAGACTGCCAATGAACGAAGCGTCTCACGTGCTCAGGCGCACTTAATGCTGTCGGTGAAACATCATCGATGCGGCGGCTGTTGGTAGATCGCCACGATATTACCACGTTGCCCAGTAGAGGCCCGCGATTCCAATGCGCGGCGGTTGAGCAGCAAGTAGATGTGGCTGGCGCTGTAAACTGGCTGTGTCTCCGGGCGCCCTCGACGACAGTCTCGGAAGACCACGGCTTCTGCACCTTGCGGGTAGCCCTAGGAAGACTTCCTCCTGTGGTGGTGGTGGTGGCCCGAAAAATGGCGCATACCCACTTGGGGGATTGGCCAAGAAGAGTTATGTTTTTATTACAATCAATCGTGCGAGGCAAAATAATGGAGCAGAAGAAAGAATTTGGTCTAGCTTAATGAGAGAAAAAAAACACGAAAAAAAAAACAACAGAGAGAAGAGTAGGAAAACTATAGTAAAAGTCAGCCTAATCGGAATGTTTTTAACACTGCAGACGAGCTGTCTCCGAAATGAAGGAGTGGATAGCGTTGCAAAGGTCCCCTATGGCATCGGCCCAGCCTAGTCCCCCCAAACGACAAAAGCACCGGTACAGTCAAAGGCAGTCCAAGACGTAGCAGGGGAATCTCCAGCAGCCTTCTCCGATGGTTAATAAATCGGCGGCAAAAAAGGAAGAAATGCTCTTCGGATTCAATTTCTTGGCAAACGTGGCACAAAGGGGAGGTTATCAGATTTGCCCTATATAAATACCGATAAAGTGTCGGCCCACCACAACGAAAAGAAGTCAGCAATACTTCGCAAAAGCGAGTTTGGCATAAACTTCTCTTTCAGCAGTACCTGAGGTGTTCAAGTTCAGGAGAAGTGTTCAGACCATGATCGGAGGCATCTTGATTAAACAGGTGTTGGCGATAACGTGCCAACAACACGCGAGAAAGCGGGGGAAGAATCTCGACGATCGGTAAAGCCAAAGCTGTTTTAGCTAATATGTCAGCGGTTTCATTGAGGGTTAACCCACAGTGGCCGGGCAGCCAAACGAGCCGAATCTCCCGCACGTGAGTGGGGACGCAAGAATAAAAAGTTTTGAGAATAGGATGTAAAGTTTCTGAGGTGATTCCACTACTCCGTCATCAGCCCATCTCTTCTTCTCCGACGTCACATTAGTGCCTTGGCTATTATGCCGGCGACACCTAGCCGGATCATACCCCGCAGGGTGATTGTCCACGTTACACAGTTGAACTTCGTCGTTGTCGACGCCTTGTCCGAGGCACACACCAGCACTGTCCTCTACCTCATCACAAATGGCACCTTGGGCAATTGAACCGGATTTTTGCGATTGCTATCCAGAAATGGAACCTGTATGCCAGGGGACCAGCCGGCTCGTGTTTGTTTAAGCAGGGTGTGTACTTGCTTTGTTGTTTAGTCAGTATACGTTTCCTTTTCCCAAGAGTATATAGGACTGTCGGTCTCGGTCCCTTCTTTTTATCGAGACGCAAATACACGCGTGCATTTATGCACATTTTATCGCTGCCGCTTCACTACGTTATATACCGACTCATATCGATTATCTATAAAGTTTCAATCATAGCAAGTGTTACTGTTTAGTCGGCTGTTGGCGCATTTAAACCACCCTACTCCCCTGTTGCACTTTTCCTTTCGTCTTCGTCTGCCGGCCACGACGCCCAAGGGCACAGGCCACCTTCTACCACCAGCTACGCTCGCCACGATGTTTTCCCGCCGAAACAAAGAGCAAAACTAATCACCTCAGTCTTTGACAGCTTCACTTTTGATGGCTCAGAGAAGGAAACGCAACTCTGAATAGGGCACTGCTACAGAAAACAGATGGAGACGCAGGTTTCTCTGGCAGTGTTTGCAGTTCAAAGTGTTCCATCTTGAAAATTTGTTTTCGCCCGAACAACTGGTCACGCTGAATTGTCATTTGTTGTACTTCCCTAGGCGGTGTGTCGCTGAGCCGCATGTGTTGCTCAGTTCCTCCCAAGACATGCTGTTGCAGATCTCTCACACTTACCGGCTTGCCATACGCCCACATGTGCCTCAGGGCCTAACGATAAGTCCCGTGGAATGTAAAAAGAAACCTGACCCGTGTTTTTACCGCGTCAGCAACATTTAGTTTCTGTGATATCATAGAAAACGTAAGTATTGCTTCACTGTGCCGTGCCATCCCGGGCCGTCAGGACGGCCCTGCCCGTCCGAAGCATTTACATTTCGGCCCGAGTTCGGCCCGGGCCCGGGTGATAAGTAAGTCGGGTGGCCAGAGCCCGGGCTTTCGGGTAAGCCCGAGCCCGAGCACACGTCTAGAAATCTTATCCCTCCATGACGATATTCGCGCTGCCTAAGGCACAACACATCGGCACCGAGAAGCAACATAAAGCGACACCGGTGCGACATTTGTTCGGAACGAGCAAATAATTCTTGCTTTACTATTAGCTGGCGCCTACGATAAAGCCGGCACTGAAGGTCCGTGGCTCGCCAGCCAGAAATGGCGCCGCAGCGGTGGCGTTGCGCAATGTCCCAGCCGGCGAGGCGACCCGGCGGCGGAGGCAGAAGAAAAATAGCACGTGACTTTTCTGTTCGCTAATGGCGGGCGGCGCACTCTAAGAAATCGGGGGAGTAGTTGAAGAGTCCAACAGTCATTGTACTCCTGCAAGCGTTGGCGCGCTCCCCTCGAAAGCTGCGGGGAGTTGGATGTAATGTTCGCTCCCATGAGGAGGAAGAGCAAAACTGACAGCGTACTCTTCTCGTGCGCGGCGGAGTGCAGCCCCAGTTCCGCTCCCGCACCAGTGAAGAGTAAAGCTGCACATCCTCTCCTCTCTCCAGTACGAAGAGTAAAATTGCAATTTCATTCTTGTCAAGTGCGGGAGTAAGCATGGAGAGGCACTCCTACCATTTACGCACACCAACTCATCAGCGATGTTTTATTTGCATACGTATACATTATATAAAGCAGTTGTGTAAAAAGCGCCCGAGTACTTTCGCCGCGCATTCTAATCGTGCAAGAATATGAATTCATGTAACGATTGCTGGCAGCGTTCAGTGACATGAATGGAGCAAGCTTAACAAAACTAAAAAAACGCATGTCTCGATTTGGTTTTGTTTCTTTGTTTTGTTTTTTCCTCTGTAATGGCTTGGTTATCGACATTGAAAAAGTTGTCAGACTATGCATCATAAAAGGTGCGCACCACGGAGGAAAGAATACTGCGCGCCGATTTCAGCGATTACGCCGATTACACTGAGGGCATCCCAGCGGCAGCGGCGCGGCGGTGGACGCCGCGTCTCCGTAGCTCAGCCCGACGAAGATACGGCGTACTACCACGGCGGATTTTCCGCCACGCGATCTCGCGTCTACGGTGAAAACCGACACAGGCGGTGCACCCGCAAGAACCGGGCGAGCGAGCGACGACTGATCGCGCCAGACCGTGATGTCCCGCCAGCGCGGAACACAGGGCTGCGCTTTGTAAACCATGTGCTACGCACGAAGTGGACTTTCTAACAGACGCTTCTTCCAACATGGGAAGTTCGACCTGCCCTTATAGTCATGCTTGCTTGAACACAGTACGACGCGTGCTCGCATCGAATAGGAGAAACTAGGTTTTGAGAATTAAAGGTATCATTATTGAGAAAACTGAGGTTACAGTGGATCAGGACAGAAGAGCACGGGGAGAAAACGTCTGACGCGGTGCGCAGGCGTGGGGCGACTCTCCTCGGCGAACAGCACACACACGTGACACGCCCCAGGCAAGACTCCAAAGCTCTCACTCGTTGGTATAAACATCCGGCCGCGTTCGCTGCGACGGTGGCGGTTTCAGGTGTTTCGTGCTCCGGGCTTGGCCCCTCGGTGTCTGTTTTCGTTTTCGCCTTCTCGGCGCCAGCATTCTCGGCACGAGAATTATCCGAAGCTTCGGAGACGGCTTGCTCAACATGCGAAGTTTGACCTGCCCTTATCGTCATACTTGCTTGAACGCAGTGTGACGCGTGCTCGCTAACTGCTTGCATGCCTGTGCGTCAGCGTTAGATCACGAACACGCAAGCAAGCCGTATATTAGTTCGTTCGTGCGTGCGTGCATGCATGGAACTAGTTTTTATTTCGGACGGACATCACAGCTGCGGCGGCGCAGAGGCCGATACCGGAACTATATGCACTGTGTAGCAATGCGCGCGCAAGCCGCCGGGCCAGCCGGTGTGCAATCGCTGCCTTTGCAGGCTTCGCGCCTTAAAGGAGCCATGAAGAGAAAATACAACTTCGTTTAATTTGAAAGAACTAGGATTCAATATCTCACTCAGCTCCATTAGAGCCCCAAAAGATGTTTTTTAACGAAAAAAAAGCAAAAAGTATTTAAAAACTTTCAAATTTTGCGCCACAGTGACGTGTTATGAGCAAGAATGACGTCATACGGGCCAACAATAAAACATAATTTTCAGTGCGTTAACTGCACGATAGCATTCAAGTGATGCGGTCAAATGGAACTAGAGGCCCCATTACAGATGTCCAGTCATGTGTCGTCGCGACAAGTCAGTTAGGCGGCTGCCAATCGCACAAACAAGGTTCCGTGACGTCATAGAAAAGTTGCGAGAAATTGGCTAGGGGGTCGCGACTGCTTCAAACGTTTTCTTTAATATCTCCGTTATTTGTTCGATGATTGCGATGATCTTGGTATCATTGTTATCGGGACTAAGCAGTCTTTCTAATAAACCCAACTTGTATTTTGTCTTCATGGCTCCTTTAAGCTTGGGATCTTGGGATGACGACCATGGATTTATCTACCGGACGAAGAAATGCTGGCGGGAAGTGGAGGTAAGCCATTAGTTAACCTGGTATTCTTATCTTGTGTATTTAGCGAAGGAGAGTTGCTGTCTAGCTTCGGTCCGCGGAAGCGGCTAACCCTAAAGTTTTCGTCACTCATTTTGACCGTTGCTTAGATTTGAAGGGCGGCTTTTGTACCCGTGTGCAAACAGCGTCGAGCCTTGCACCGTTTCAATCTCTTTGATTCGTGAAGTGTTGGTATCCTAGCCGAATGTTTTCGCAGGTAAGAAGCACGGTCGCGCGAGTAGTCGCAGCGATACGCTGTATTCTTAACTCGGCGGCTAGGGTTAGAGTGGCTGCCGTGCAGTAGCTGTGGCTACCTGCGCGGCTCCAAAGAATTTCGTACAATAGGCTGAGTGATAGGAGCGCGTCTAGCGCGTAGAAGTCACTAAAGTTACAATGATTTTAGTTACCGCCGCGAGTACTGCAGCAGACTGAAATACTGTCCAGACAGGTTTTTTGCGTTTTGATTTGTACTCTTAGCTCGGCGGCTAGGGTTAGAGTGGCTGCCGTGCAGTAGCTGTGGCTACCTGCGCGGCTCCAAAGAATTTCGTACAATAGGCTGAGTGATAGGAGCGCGTCTAGCGCGTGGCAGTCACTAAAATTACAATAATTTTAGTGACCGCCGCGCGTACAGCAGCATACTGAAATGCTGTCCTGACAGGGTTTAGGTTTTTTGCGTTTTTATTGAGGGCAGGATGGCCGGAGATGGGACTTTTCGGGGCGTACGCCCCGCACTGTTAAGGGGTAACTACATGCGTCTAAGCCGATGAGCGACGCGAGAAAACTCACTCATTGGGTACGGCAAACAGGTATTGTGGGCGACACAGACAAAATTTTTTTACACAGGCCGCTGACGGCGGCAACTGCGGCAGGCGACGGGCTGTCGCCGTCGCGGGCTTATACCGGCCAGAAGCAGCCCACGAGCGAGCGGCAGCAACGACGACGAATGGCATTGGCAGCAATGCATTATTTTTTTTTTCGTTTGCCGCTGTTGCCCATAGTGTTTGTTGTACCCATTACGGTACTTTTTTCGCGTCGGTTGTCGCCGTCACTGCGTGTGGTTTAATGTTCGAGCGTTCTGATCGTTCAATAACGAGCCTATTGGTTCTCATCAGATGTTGCGATCTGCAGCGTGCATGCAACGAAGCGTACTCGAGAATGAAGAAAACAGTAGCTATATGACCCATAGCAACTTTTACACGCTGTACTTGTGAACGTATAATGGGCCGTACGTTGCAGTCGGCTGAGGGCAAAATCCTATGCAAATTAATCGGGGATTATAACGTTACAAAAAGAGTTCTCTTTACTTAAATATTGTTAAATGTTTTTATACCGGGAACGATAGCGGGGTAAACAATAGAAGCTACGGACACGAAAGCACTAATGGGTTTGGGGTGCATTGCGTAGGCAGACAGCTGTAGGGCGCGCTGTCTGACATGACATTGGCCAAGTGGCACAATGAGCGTGGCTGCATCCAAGGTCACCGCACATTCGCATGTAGACTTGTGACTGCGCCAAGCAGTATTGCATTCCAATACGGGTTTAATGCGTTCTCTCGGAGCAAAAACTAATCTATCACGTCGTCAAACTAGTAAATTGTTTTTTCATTGTAGAACTTATCTTTGCTGTCCCCCTCTTTCTTCCTATGTAGGAACCAGGGAAGACGGTATTTGCCCGAAGATTTTTTTTTTCCTGAGAGAGAACGAGATCCCCGAGGCGTCAGCAGGAGTGGCCGTCGCATTCAAGACACTTCTCCTCACATCCTTGGACATCGTGGATGAGTTCCCATTGCTGCTGTCTGTGTTTTCAAAGGGGAAGCGCACCTTCTTGCTTCTGTAGACGTTACTTCGGCTCAAGCACGGTGCCCTGGTCGGTACTGTTCTGAAGGCCGCCACCAACATTGTGAAGCATTCAGCTCGAACGTGTTTGTTTTTAATACCAAGTTATGCCTTTTTTAAATCTTACTAGCGCATCCTCATTTGAGAACCACCCGCCTAAAAAACCCAGTGGGAATGTTTCCGGTGGTTTCCTATTGTCCCACCAACATATATCTGTTGCAAAGTTCCCGTGTCAGTGGCTTTGTATCTTTGTGTTGATTGCACCTTGTAATGCGCTAATAGTAATCCACGCTGAATAGTTTTAGTCCAAGATTTTTGTTTCGCAAAATTTATTTGTAGATGTTTTTGACGTGTCCTAAATAAGAGCTGGCTTTCCAGTCCATGTGAAGCACTCACTGATGTACTAAGGCCACTTTGTTTTATGTTAATACTGTTAACTATTTTCCCACTGCTGTATTTCTATTGACGTTTTCGTGCTAATGCCAGTACCTTTTTATTTGTGTGTGTTAATGTCATTTTTATTGTCTTAATTTAATGTTTTTATTTCAGTGTTATCAATTGCTTTGCTGCATTTTTATTTGTGAATTTTTCTTGGATGTATCCTCAGTAGGCGTTACGTCTCCTGTGTGCATGTGGAGTAAGAACCGTTTTTATGCTGTGATATTTTAATTCAAAATAAATTGCTTTTTGTGTGAAATTGCAGAATGAACCGATTGTTGTGGTATTTTTTTGAAAAATAAAGTCTGACCTTGTTTTTTCTTCCCATGTTTCAAAATGGCTTGTCCTGTTTTGTTTGCTTGTAACTGCCTATAGTACCATCGTAGGGATGGAAGGGGGGGGGGGGGGGGGCTAGTAGCAGGCGGAGCGAAAACACGCTGTCTCGCAGGGAATAGCAGAACGCTCTTGAGGCGTAACGAGATGCTTTACAAGAGAGAGTAGTAGTACCCGTCTGCAGTATCCGGGAACGCCGAAGCCAATAGAGCTTATTCACGCCTAAAGGGAGTGACGGAACGCTGCCTTGTACATGGCATAGCAATTCCCACACAGGGTTCAAGTACTCCGCTTCGACAGCAGCAAGTAAATCCCACGAGGAGTGTTTCGCCTCTCGTTTGGCCGCCACGCGCTACTCCTCGGAAGAGTCGCCCAATGCTGCCAAAGGGAGTGAAATATGGGACAAAAGTTTTTACTCCTAGACAGAGTGCCCAGCACTCCTCGTCTTCTTAGAGTGCGCTGGCCGGAGAAAAAGAAAATAACAAAACACTGAGGAGGAAAGGAGTGCGGGTGAGGGCGAAAGGCGGCGAGATCATAGAATGGCGCTACCTTAAAGGGAAGCTGAAGCGCTTTCCAAAAAAATTGAGTTAGATTAACAGTTATATAGTTTCTTGCACGCTGATTCCGAATATCACATTGAAATTTATCGTACGTGAGTCCAAGTGGCATCTATCTTGCAAAAAGCGCGGCCCCGTTGGAAAGACGCGCGCTTTTCGTCTTTTGACGCCCCTGATTGGTTGCGCCCGTCATGACGTCAAAGGAGGACACCCTTCGGCCGCGCGGGTTGTCGGAAGCATTGCGAACGATCGCACGGTTGCCTTTGCGGCAATTTAGCTTGCAGTTTAATTTTCGCACACGACTGGAAGTTTGTTTTATATACTTCCCGTACTGTTGGTTCAATTATCTTTGAGCTTAAATTTGCTTTACACGACAGAGAACCCCAAAGCAGTGACTGTGACGTCGACTAGTGGGTTCCATCAAAATATTTTTGAATTAGGCAACCAGCATAGGGGGATTTTATACCTTATGTTAATATTAGGTACTGCCTTAACTGTTTCTTATTATACACAAAACCATTTATGCCGAAGATTAATGGGCGTTTTATAAACAATCTACCAGCGAAAAGCACGTACGTGCACTGCGCGAAAAAATAGCGTTCATGCGCTGAAAACGTATATGCGAGACACATCTTGCCGGTACACGCATAAACCAACAAGCAGACTCTGCTTCCGCATTTCCTTTGTTCGTTGTCGCCCACCCCAGCCCCGTTACTCATCCCCGTACACAGACTCACACGCGCGCGCCATTTCGGCAGCAACGCTACGGCGCCTCCGCGATTGCTAGCTGCACTTCGATGAGTGGCGTCTTACTGCTTCACATGCATTTATTCTGAAAACACTGCAGCATACTAGTGCCTGCTCAGCATTATTGGCTATAGTATGGCTTGATTTTCGCTTGTGCGTTGCGCATTCTCCTACAATATTACGGCCACCTCGTTATAATTAACAGACCAGTCGGACAAGGCAGTTGCGTTGTAGTTACGTTACTTTAGGTAACAATCACCAAACGTTTGTGATAATGAATCATTGGCCTGTTTCAGCATTTCTAGATTTAAGCATTTACCGCGCTAGTCGTACAGAGGCCGTATATTTACTCTTCGCTCCTAATTTTTTTAGTATCATCATTATATATATCACCGACTATCACTGGAGCACACTTGAGGTTCAGTGACAACAAGTGCTTGCCAGGTTATAATATGCAGCCACACGGAATCTTGGGCAAAAAATTAGGCCCCCGCAGTCAACACAAATTATGGCACCGTGGTGGTTCGGAGTGGTGTTTTTTTTTAATTCCAGACAAACATCACCTTATCGTGACATGTATACTTGCAAAATAAGTAGTCTGGTTGTCTTGGTTCTTTTACTTTGTAGGAATACTGTTTACCTCTTAGCCGAGAGAGAACTTCTATCAGGATTGGCCCCTTGTTTTAGTTTCGCCAACAAATTGTTTTTTTTGAACACTGTCCTGAGCCCATAGGGAAAGAAAACCGACGCGTTTAACGAAACAAGTATTTCCTGAACAAATGTGACTTGGTTTCTGGAATGGAACGAAACAACCCCGGCCAACGTACAGCAGTGTTCCCCATCCTTCCTAAATCTAGAATCTAATGTGAACATTCACGTCCGTCGCATCAAAAAAAAAACGCATTGGGGTGGTTTACAAAGTATTTAACGTAGTGTAGTAAATTCTCTGTCATCAAGCACAGCCACCTCGGCTGTCGCTTCCGTATGTTATCAAGCATCCCGGCGTGGCATTATTCTGCTTAGGAATACGGCATGATAACGTATGCCTCGTTTGGCGTTCGTGCATACTTTTTGAACACGAAAATTGTACAAATGAGTGCTATCAACCCCAACAACGACAACTATCATTCACAAGGAAACACGGCGAAAAGAGCATGGCCGAGGCGGCCGATCCGGCCGGAAGTCCAGGTATGACGTTTTTCAGCCGATTTTCGCCCGCGCTCTTCGGTCTTCCGGCATCGCGCGGCGAGATGGGGGCGGGGCATCGGGCCATTTTTGTTTGCTCATTGCGCCGCTTCTATTGCATGTATTGCGAAAATATTTCGTACACGGGAACTATTCAATGTGTACTTGCCGCTAGTCAACTTTTCTTTTAATTCTAAAACCGCTTCACCTTCCCTTTAAGTGACCACATTTGTCGAGCGAGCGCTATGTTTTACGAAATGATTATTTTTTCCCAGAACAAAAACAAACCATGTTTAAATACGGCCAAAAACAAACCAAAAGCAGATAACGGCTTGCCACGGTATGGTGGCGCCATCTAGGTTCAGTAACGTAAACAAACGCGCGAACGCAGCCGTAGGGTACCTCGAAGCCAGCGCCGCCGTACAGGGTGGAGACGCCCTTTGAATGGTCCCGTGCCACCGAAATTGGGTCAACGTGCTCAACGCGCTGTTCTTTTCGTTTCCCACGGGACCAAGCAACGCGAAACAGATAAGATGATTCAAACTTCGCCAGTAAACCGTGTTGCGGCGATAATTATAGGGCGGTTTTGATACAATGACTTGCTTCGTTGGCGAGCGAGTGACCCAAAACGGCGGCACCAGCATATACGCCTCTCCACCCTGTACGGCGGACGCGGGAATCAAGGCACCCTACGCTGCAGAGCCGTCGGTTCCTGTGATGTCATTGCAGACCACGAAAACACACGATTTAGCGGGAAAATCAGAATTTTAACTTACATTGATTCATTTCTCAGTGAATAAAGCATTGTTTCTATCCGGACAAGCGCTGGGGGCACAATAAAACACGAAATCTTTCGAATAAAACAAACTTGTATTTTGTCTTCATGGCTCCTTTAATTAAACCAGCTGATAATAGGACACGCAGCCGTGTGGGAGGGAGGGCTGCGCATTGGACAAAGGTTTTTTTTGTTGTTGTTGTTGTTACCAGTTATAGGAACAAAGCCTTAAACATACACATCCACGGCTGAAGTAGTGAATGAGAAAATGCTAACCGTTTGCGCTTAGCCCTGGTGCCAAGCATCTATCTTTATATGGGTCCTCCAAAGTGACCGTTTTTAAAATTATTACCCTTTCTTGGGGCACGTTCAAGCTTGTATAAAGGCAAGCACTCAACAGATGCTGAACAGTTCACCCAATATGTCCTTGATGTGTGCTGTCACACGCCATAGAACAATATTGTACTCCAGCTGGTCCTTTTGGCAACATATCTTATGACGTGCAATGCTTTCAAGTCCACCTCTTCTGTGTTTAGCATGATTGAGGATCTGTTTGCAGCAATATTGCAGCAAATATGTTATTGCTTGTCAAACACCTCAAAGGTACCACTACAACTTAAAACTGAAATTAGTCAGGGATGAGGTTTTACTTGTAAGTTTCCTCTCTCCAGCAGTGATGACATTGGCAGCTGAGTGTTTTATGTCGGTACGAGGACAACTTACCTTTTGTATATATATATATATATATATTTAGAAGTGCGCGATTATCAACTTTGTGTCTGTGAAAGTTAAACTTGGCTGTGAATTGAATAAAATATTTTTCAATACGAATGATAAAAACTGGCTGCGAATGGAATACTTTCAAATCAGTCTATCTTTGTTTTTGTGTTTATAGAGTCTATAAAACATAACTGCATAAAAAAAGACAGCTTAGGCAGTCAGAACTAGACACATCTTTCTTCCGGTACTAGTTCTCGATATGCAGAATATTTATTGTAACAGATAAAATAAAAAAAGACATGTCAAAGCAGTTAAACAAGAATTTTGCATACGTTGCTATGGAGAAATGCGGGTTCCTCAAAATACTTTGAATACAGAAAGTATATTACCAACAAGCCAACAATGGCGCCTGATTTGGCACTGGTGAAATAAAATTCACAGGACACCTATTTTTACGCCATAAATTTTACTCTCACAGTGTTGCACTTGACGTAACATACACCCCAGTTAGCAAACACTTGTTTGGTGCAATGCTTCTGCGAATCAAGCTTTTGGAATGCTTTCGGTGTCATGCGGAATAACCAACCCGTAAGGTCTGCCATGCAGTGAAGCTTGAAAGTTTGGAAGTCTTGCGGCAGAGCAAGCATTCGTTGCTCTACTATTTGTAAAATTCAAATATTTCCAACAGCGCTGCAAATCGAATACGACAAACTATTCGCAATGTACTGGAAGTTGCGAATGTTCACCCACATTCAAATATACTGCCTGCTCACGTCAGTATAAGTGTGTAATAAATTTATACAAATAATTGCATAATGAAAGTTAAAAATACCTTTTAAGGTGTTCATTACGTACGTTTGACGCGTTTATTTGAAATCACGTAAGCGTTGGGTGGAGTTGATTGGATAGTTAACCTTCCTGTCTTCCATGTACTATCTCCTTCCTTCCTTTACAGGGTGGGCATTCGTAGGGGCTCGTGTTGGGTAATACGTTGTGTTGTAGTATGTGTGGGTTTGTAGGCATCTGTAGAATGGCTTTGGACTTAGAAGTCGGTGAAGGAATCTGGTGAATCTTTTTTGCTTTCTAGGAGTCCCTGGGTAGTGAATTTGTGGGAAGCAGTGCGTACCGTGTCATTTTCTTGCAGCCTAGCAAGGCGTGATGTCCAGATGATGTAGACGATCGCTAGCTTTTAGATGCGAAACACCTCTTGCTCGGGGGGATGTCCCGCGTCCGTGCCCCGTCCGCAGCGCCTCTGATGATGATTGTGGCAGGATGCATCTAAGGATTGGCCAACCAAAGAATCCATCACGATATAGCTTCGCGTTCAACCACCGTCGTCATTTTCCCGTAGGGGAACCGCTGAGGAAGAAGGAGAAGAAGACAAAGCTGCGAAGAGGAGGGCGTGTACGTTGCTCTCGCCCCCTCCGCAGCGCCTCTGATGATGATTGTGGCAGGATGCCCCTAGGGATTGGCCAACCAAAGAATCCATCACGAGATAGCGTCGCGTTCAACCACCGTCGTCATCTTCCCGTAGGGGAACCGCTGAAGAAGGAGAAGAAGACAAAGCTGCAAAGAGGTGGGCCTGTACGTTGCTCTCAGCCGGTGCACCAACGTCAACAACCTTTACCTCACCAACGCTGACGGAGACTACCGATTCTACCACAGAGACGACAACATCGACAAGAACATGATGGACGAGTTTCGGCGCCTCGAGAACCACCGCCTACTCACCGTAACACAACAGTACTTGCGTGCTTTTGCCCCCGGTGTGGACCCGGACGCGGAATTCCCTCTGGCGCTACTAAACACCAGATCACTCAACATAACGGCAACACAATGAAACGACACGGAATGATGCTTCGCATCCTCATCAGGGTTCCCCACGGGAAGATGGTGTAATTTTTTGTATGCATCCTGGTGTATTTGATGTGTGATGCACCCTTTTGGATACAGGCAACACGCTTGCTGCCAGTCAGTGGTGGTGATGGTGGAATATGTCGTGGCTATGCTTGCATCCAGTTTTTTGTAACGTTGTGGAGGTGGTAGTAGTGAGTGGCAGGCATCAAGGGTTTCTTATGGGTCATTAATTGCAGACGTCCCAGGGCTGTATATATGCATCAAAACAGTGAAGTAAATGAAGGTGGCTATGCAGGGTAGCTGGCACGTCATGGTGGAAATTTTGGTTAAATGTCAAGCATGACTGAAGGAAAGGACAGAGACAAGAAAGAGGCGCACTATTAACGACGTTTCATTTTCCTCCGAGAGTGATTACAAAGCACACGAAAGCCTCATGTGGCATTGGTTTAACACCACGTGTAAAAAGCAATTACAGCTGCTGCACACTTCACACTAATTATTCAGTAATGCATAATTCATCTGATTCCATCTTTAAGTCATAGGCCTCAAAGATTTCTCTTTCCTGTTTTGTGCCATACAATTTCAGCACTCTCGTCATATCAGACTCTGGCATGCAGCCGCCTGGTGTGCATTGAGTGGAGCACTAAATTGGTTTCTGTTCCAGTTGTCAGCAATGCAGCATGCCCCACCACCACCTGTTAGGGCAGTGCCTTGTCTGTTATATGAGCCACCAAGATGCATTTAAATACGAACAACAATGCACGAGACTTTCAGTACATGCTCTGCATCATGGTGATGGACCATGTAGGCACAGTAGGAACAAGTTACAAAAATGCGTGTCCAACGGTGGCATGGAAATGGCATTTGAGAATGCTAATTTGGCCTACTGCCGGATTTGGTGTGGGGTCACCGCCACGGTTATCAAAATTTGTCGCTGTGTAGGATCAAGTGGCACACGACGAAGGCAAATAACGGAAGCACGAGTGACCACCAAATATGGCGGTGGGCGAAATCAATATTTTCACACACCGAACGGTGCTGTCTCAACAATCACATGCAAGTTGGTCAACTAGGAGTACACAATACTTTAGATGAACTGCACGAAGCTTATCATCACTCCCAAACACCCGCCTCGACCACCTACCAGACAAGACACCCTTGCAGGCCTCAGATATCCAGTACCGCCCCAAGAACAGCTACAATGCGGCCCCCTCCACATCCGTGAACACATTTGTGCAGCTCCCATACCGCGAAATACGCATCCCATTACAACAAAGCACGCCGCAAAGCATGGGTCAATGCGGTGTTAGGACTTGGCATCTCACCGCAGTCACCAATGTTGTGACTCGCATTTTCGCATGTCACCGATGTTAGGAATCACCCATCCCGACGCTGTCACCACTGTTGCGACTGGCCATCCGAGCGCAGTCACCGGTGTAGCGGTGTCGCCTTGTTCCGTCCGCTATCGATGCGGCGCAGAGCAGAGCGATGAAGTACTCAAGCCGACGAAAAGTTGAAGCAACATTTATATACAGTATGTGCAAGGGTAAGCACACGTCACATGTCTCGCACAAAGGCGACAGCACCTCTCCACTCGGTGCCTCCTAAAAGTGCCGCCGAAGAATGCCGAGGATAAGTGCCTCCGGGCGGGTTTTTATACCCCCGAAGTCCGTTGTGGCCCCGAGAAGTTTGAATCGCTCCAATCACGA
>NW_027526305.1:49489-141598 GCF_048455015.1 Haemaphysalis longicornis
TGACTTTTCTGTTCGCCAATGGCGGGCGGCGCTGGCCGGAGAAAAAGAAAATAGCAAAACACTGAGGAGGAAAGGAGTGCGGGTGAGGGCGAAAGGCGGCGAGATCATAGAATGGCGCTACCTTAAGGAGAAAGCAGGCGCCGGCGTGTGGGCGCCGCCGAAAAAAAAAAAGGTGTGAGAGGTGTGGTACTCAGCACGACTGATACCAATGCCATAGAACCGCGGTTAGGCGAAGGACGGAGCCAAACTTCGGACATAATAGTAGTAGGCGCGTTGGTAATATATGTACTTGTAATTAGTTAAGCCATGTTAAAAATACGGCTTTATTGTTAAATTCGAGGCCTTCATTTACATAGGTGGCCGGTGTAGCAGCTCATATGAGTTGTGTAGATATTTAGTTTACAAAAGATGCGTCACATACTATGTGTAACCTCCTATCCCGCATGATCGTAAATAGGCCGTGATTTAATTTTTATGCACTTCGATTGTGTCGACGTTGGAGTGGGTCGGGATTTTTGCAAGTACTATTGATTCGATTTTGTTTTGAGCGGCATTCATCGTTTTCGATGTTTACAATACAAATATTTTCGGGCATGATATGCGTACCGATTTGAGCTAAAATCTACCTTCCTCATGAATGGGATCTCACTTTTTCGCAAGTATGCGATAAGCACGTTCTGATATGTCACTTTCAACGCTGTAGTCTTCGCTGGACTCTTTTAAGAAATGAACAAATTCTCGCAAATTTGCCAGAAGCCATTCATAATAACTTTTTATTATTTGTCTATGCTATTTCGCTCAGGTTCTACAAAACAAAAGAAACACTGAAAATTTTGATAGCGGTGGCAAACATAAAAGAAAAAAATCCAGTTGGGAAGACAAGCTCAGAGAAGCTATCTGCACCACTAAATTTGCGCAGTCAATTCGTTCTAGACAGCCCTCCAAATAGTTTATTCCAAGAGTCACTCCAGCTGAAAAGGGCACAGAGCGGGGATGTCCAGCAAAGCACTGCCACGAAAGGATAGAAAACGGCAAGCAAAGAGGAGCAAGGCTACTGGAGGGCTTGGCCTTGAGCGCTACACGGTCGCGCCAGACGGCACCGCCTGAATTTATCCCCGGCGTCCTCATGGAGACGAGATGGCTTCCACCCGCCTCCCTCTTCCTACCCCCCACCCCCCCTCCGTCTCCCTTCATAAACGGCGCCAGCCTGCCGCAGAGCAAAGCCCCATCGTGATCCTAAACTACACCGTCATGCGCCCGAGATGTGTCCACCGAGACGCGTCCACGACGAAAGTTGATATGAAATAACAGGGGTAGTAGGATTCATCGGGCACACACACGCACACTACGCACACGCACGCTCCCACATGCACACGCACGCACGCACACAAACACGCACGCTCGCACACTAACATGCACGCACGCAACGCAGACGGAGAACACGCTCGCACGCACACAAACGCACAAGCGCGCACACACACACACACGTGCACGCACACACATACGAACTCGCCCGTGCGCGCACGCACGCACGCACTCATTCCCTCGCTCACTCACCCACTAACAAATTACGCTATCCGATTGCCGAGAAAGCGTCACACCACATAGTGGTCCCAGTACCTCCGCTAGTCTGTACGCCATCGGCGTATGCACGACGATCTACATACGGCGCAGAAAATATCAGGGACACTAGACGGCGAAGCCCTTTTCAGTGAATTAGCGCAGCAAGCATGGCGGGGACTACAGTGTTCGGGCTAACCACGACGCGAAATAAGAAAATAAAACACCAGAAGTAATTTCGCCTTCATAACTATACTTGGCGACTGTGCACGGACAGAATTCAAAAGCATGATGTTCCCAATTTCAAGCCCATGTACCAATTTCAAGTTGGGCAGGCAAATTCACAAGCGCATAGGTAAATGACCGGCTATACCTTTCTATAATTTTACCTTTCGCGATCTCAAGATATGAAATATATTTCACAAACTGCACGCAACAGTAACGATTCAAACTCTGCGATTCGATAAGGCGAATGTACGATTCTTGTGAGTCTGCACCAACGGATACGCAAACTTCAGCGGGAGACAGGTAAATGAACGAAGCATAGAGATAATATACTTACTGAAACGAAGGGTGGAGTCGGTGAGTCATAATGACAAATACTATGTCAGGTACCTGTGAAGGCGAGCTGCTTTGTTTGCTGCACGTTGCGAAAGGTTCGCGCATCGGCGTATATGAATCAATGCAACGGCATGCAACATAACGCAACTAAAACGTTTGGTGAATGTTGCAATAAAACAGCAGCGGTGAAATTTTCAGGTGTGTCAAACAGGGTCAGCAGAAAATCACATGCCTCAAGGCAAGCCCCGTAACTGCCGTGCGACGCCAGGTCCGCGTGAAAGCGAAGTATCATAACAGAGCGCCGCCGACACAAGTAATGACAAATAGCAATACGTTTATTACCCCAAGGCCTCGATAATGGGCTACTTTTTCCACAACACGCAATTCGCCCATCCGAACCGTTTCGTCATCCTGATGCGCGAATCCATGAAAATCTGCGAAGCCTTTTCAAGCGAGTACGGGCACTCACGTTTTGTGGTTCAGAGCAGCCCATATATTGACAGCAGTTACAAGCCAGCCAATTATGTACAGCAAGAACTACGACACTATACCACGGTGCTTCCTAATGCTTCCATCGCAGCGCTAAGCGGTAGTAAAGTGCATTCGCTTTGTGGCGACGACGTTACCGAATACCGACACCAATTCCCACTCAAAACGCTTCGAGCCAGAGACATCATTCGGCGAGAGTGCGCGCAACAGCCCCTCAGTGAGTTATGACAGTGAAGAGTATCAGTGCATTATGGCGCCACACGTCCATCGAAAACGTATTCCTAAATCAACACGTCACCCGAGAGTTGATTCCACGGTGGCCCATAACAGAAGGCCAGTAGCGACATATTCCCGAAGCTAAAGGCAATCGCTTCATTAATCAGTGCTGTGCGTACGAGTGGATATCGCCAGCAGAAATTACCACATCAAGCGGCTCCTGCGACGAATGACAGCAGCGAGTGGTGTTCACCGCGGTAAGCCCCGCACATCGCGCAAGAAGTGCGAGTGCACTCGCCACTCATGAGTGGTGAGCGGGGCTCGCCGCGAGTAGCGCTCGCACTCGCGAGTGGTGAGTGGGGCTCACCTCGAGTGGTGCTCGCACTCACTCGCACTCGCACTCACCAGGCCGAAACAATGGTGAAGCTCACTCACCACTCACTCGTGAGTGGTGAGCGGGGGGTGTGTGAGTGCACTCATGAGTGAGCCTGCCTACCTATGCTGGTATATGACCGCGGTAAGAGAACGCGTTTCAAATGACGAGACGAGGAGGGGGCGAAGAGCTAGTTCTAACGCTGCGTTCTTCGTTTCCTCTTTCGGAACATTCCGTCCCGTCATGTTGAGCTTCGGTCTCAAAAGCGGACCCTGTTGCCTCTCGAAACTGATGGATCGGGTGTTTCGTGTCCTGTCGGAGTACGCGCTCCTTTACCTCGACGATGTCGCCAGCTTTTCTAGCACGTGGGTAGGAGCATGTAGAGCACTTAGAGTCGTTCTGAGCAGGCTCAAAGAAGCAGGCAAAACAGTCGAAGTGTCACATAGGGTGCGCCGTTGTGACGTATCTAGCGCGTGGGGTTGTGGTAGCGCGGCCGACGAAAATCGTCAGTAATCAAAGGGGTCGCAGTTGTAAACTATCGCCTACCAACGACTAAGCTAGAGATAAGGGCTTTTTGGGTTTCGCAATACAGTGCGATGCGAGTGATCGTGTCATGGGAGCTGTCCTATGTCCTAACGGCCGGGAACGACCAGTTTTGTACTTAAGCCGCAAGCTAACTCACAGGGAATTCCCTGTGAGTTAGCTTGCGGCTTAAGTACAAAACTGGTCGTTCCCGGCCGTTAGCCTCTTAAGAGGCGTACAGATCCGAAATAAAATGTGGCTGCATCGTGTGGGCAGCGCAGAAGGTGGCGTGCTATGTAGCCGGTTCGCAGTTTGTTGTAGAAACTGATCATTGCCCGCTAACCTAGCTAAATAGCGTGTCGAGTAAAAAAGCAGTCGTTTGCTAAAGTGGAGTATGATACTCCAGCCGCGCAATCTTGTCGTTCGCTATAACAAAGGAAAGTTGAACGCTAAAGCAGATGCACTAAGCCGTGCGTTTTAAGTAATGCGGCCTTCGTCCTCCCCATGTCTTCCGTTTCGTCTCTTTGTGAACAGCTTTTAGCTTAGCAGGTATATGGGAGCAAAATTATTGCCCTCATTTGCTGCCCTCAGTTGATTGCCCTCATTTGCTACCGCGTGATTTCAAGTAATCAATTTTAGTTATCGTCATTTCATGTCGTGTGTTGTCTTTGACACATAGTGTTATTATTTTAAGACTCTTGCGCCCTGCATGGGTCTCTTGGTGTAGAGTCGAAATTGGGAATAGACATTTAGCTAAGAGAGTTCATTATGTTTTGGAGTCTGACGTTCTGACAGAGGACAGAAGGTGCTTGCTTGCTCTGGGTGTTGCCTGTTGCCGGTCAGTTCTTTGCAAGCTGCAGAACGATGAGCGACCGGTGCAGAGAAACGAGACCGGAAGAACCGGGCGAAGCTGGTCGAGACACCTGGGCAGCACGGCGATGTACCTGTGATCCGGACCCGGCAGGTGGTACCTGTTCGTGGTAAGGAGCATGGTGGAGCCCCTCTTTTCCGGGAGCACTGGAGGTGAACCTGGATGAACCTCACGAACGGGCGCGCCCGGCATCCGAGCCACGTGGAGGCAGCTCGTCTTCTTGGAGCATTGTCTGGCGTCTGGGATGCTGTTGTTCCAGAGCGCCAGGCCCAAATTCGTTGCACGGGGCGACGCGCCGACAACGGGGCCGATTCACGCCTCGTCCAAACCAGACCAAACCGCCCGCGGCCGACAGGTTAAAACATGCACCGCCGCAGATTCGCCTCATCCTTCTGCGTCGCGGCAGCTCGGCCGAATCACACATCGGGTGAACAACCGGCAACCGACATGCAGCCAAACGCCTGGAGGCGGCTTCAGGGAAACGGCGTGGGCGTCGCCCTCCCTTTCCCCATCGTGGCGGCTCGGCTGACGAACCGCTCGCTTTCATTCGTAGGATTTCAAACTTCGCCCAGCGATAGTCGTGATTGGAGCGATTCAAACTTCTCGGGGCCACAACGGACTTCCGGGGGTATAAAAACCCGCCCGGAGGCACTTATCGTCGGCATTCTTCGGCGGCACTTTTAGGAGGCACCGAGTGGAGAGGTGCTGTCGCCTTTGTGCGAGACATGTGACGTGTGCTTACCCTTGCACATACTGTATATAAATGTTGCTTCAACTTTTCGTCGGCTTGAGTACTTCATCGCTCTGCTCTGCGCCGCATCGATAGCGGACGGAACAAGGCGACACCGCTACACCGGTGACTGCGCTCGGATGGCCAGTCGCAACAGTGGTGACAGCGTCGGGATGGCTGATTCCTAACATCGGTGACATGCGAAAATGCGATTCACAACATTGGTGACTGCGGTGAGATGCCAAGTCCTAACACCGCATTGACCCATGCTTTGCGGCGTGCTTTGTTGTAATGGGATGCGTATTTCGCGGTATGGGAGCTGCACAAATGTGTTCACGGATGTGGAGGGGGCCGCATTGTAGCTGTTCTTGGGGCGGTACTGGATATCTGAGGCCTGCAAGGGTGTCTTGTCTGGTAGGTGGTCGAGGCGGGTGGTTTGGGAGTGATGATAAGCTTCGTGCAGTTCATCTAAAGTATTGTGTACTCCCAGTTGACCGACTTGCATGTGATTGTTGAGAGAGCACCGTTCGGTGTGTGAAAATATTGATTTCGCCCACCGCCATATTTGGTGGTCACTCGTGCTTCCGTTATTTGCCTTCGTCGTGTGCCACTTGATCCTACACAGCATCAAATTTTGATAACCGTGGCGGTGACCCCACACCAAATCCGGCAGTAGGCCAAATTAGCATTCTCAAATGCCATTTCCATGCCACCGTTGGACACGAATTCTTGTAACTTGTTCCTACTGTGCCTACATGGTCCATCACCATGATGCAGAGCATGTACTGAAAGTCTCGTGCATTGTTGTTCGTATTTAAATGCATCTTGGTGGCTCATATAACAGACAAGGCACTGCCCTAACATGTGGTGGTGGGGCATGCTGCATTGCTGACAACTGGAACAGAAACCAATTTAGTGCTCCACTCAATGCACACCAGGCGGCTGCATGCCAGAGTCTGATATGACGAGAGTGCTGGAATTGTATGGCACAAAACAGGAAAGAGAAATCTTTGAGGCCTATGACTTAAAGATGGGAATCAGATGAATTATGCATTACTGAATAATTAGTGTGAAGTGTGCAGCAGCTGTAATTGCTTTTTACACGTGGTGTTAAACCAGTGCCACATGAGGCTTTCGTGTGCTTTGTAATCACTCTCAGAGGAAAATGAAACGTCGTTAATAGTGCGCCTCTTTCTTGTCTCTGTCCTTTCCTTCAATCATGCTTGACATTTAACCAAAATTTCCACCATGACGTGCCAGCTACCCTGCATAGCCACCTTCATTTACTTCACTGTTTTGATGCATATATACAACCCTGGGACGTCTGCAATTAATGACCCATAAGAAACCCTTGATGCCTGCCACTCACTACTACCACCTCCACAACGTTACAAAAAACTGGATGCAAGCATAGCCACGACATATTCCACCATCACCACCACTGACTGGCAGCAAGCGTGTTGCCTGTATCCAAAAGGGTGCATCACACATCAAATACACCAGGATGCATACAAAAAATTACACTATCTTCCCGTGGGGAACCCTGATGAGGATGCGAAGCATCATTCCGTGTCGTTTCATTGTGTTGCCGTTATGTTGAGTGATCTGGTGTTTAGTAGCGCCAGAGGGAATTCCGCGTCCGGGTCCACACCGGTGGCAAAAGCACGCAAGTACTGTTGTGTTACGGTGAGTAGGCGGTGGTTCTCGAGGCGCCGAAACTCGTCCATCATGTTCTTGTCGATGTTGTCGTCTCTGTGGTAGAATCGGTAGTCTCCGTCAGCGTTGGTGAGGTAAAGGTTGTTGACGTTGGTGCACCGGCTGAGAGCAACGTACAGGCCCACCTCTTCGCAGCTTTGTCTTCTTCTCCTACTTCAGTGGTTCCCCTACGGGAAGATGACGACGGTGGTTGAACGCGAAGCTATCTCGTGATGGTTTCTTTGGTTGGCCAATCCCTAGGGGCATCCTGCCACAATCATCATCAGAGGCGCTACGGAGGGGGCGAGAGCAACGTACACGCCCTCCTCTTCGCAGCTTTGTCTTCTCCTTCTTCCTCAGCGGTTCCCCTACGGGAAAATGACGACGGTGGTTGAACGCGAAGCTATATCGTGATGGATTGTTTGGTTGGCCAATCCTTAGATGCATCCTGCCACAATTATCATCAGAGGCGCTGCGGACGGGGTACGGACGCGGGACATCCCCCCGAGCAAGAGGTGCTTCGCATCTAAAAGCTAGCGATCGTCTACATCATCTGGACATCACGCCTTGCTAGGCTGCAAGGAAATGACACGGTACGCACTGCTTCCCACAAATTCACTACCCAGGGACTCCTAGAAAGCAAAAAAGATTCACCAGATTCCTTCACCGACTTCTAAGTCCAAAGCCATTCTACAGATGCCTACAAACCCACACATACTACAACACAACGTATTACCCAACACGAGCCCCTACGAATGCCCACCCTGTAAAGGAAAGAAGGAGATAGTACATGGAAGACAGGAAGGTTAACTATCCAATCAACTCCACCCAACGCTTACGTGATTTCAAATAAACGCGTCAAACGTACGTAATGAACACTTTAAAAGGTATTTTTAACTTTCATTATGCAATTATTTGTATAGATTTATTACACACTTATACTGACGTGAGCAGGCAGTATATTTGAAGGTGGGTGAACATTCGCAACTTCCAGTACATTGCGAATAGTTTGTCGTATTCGATTTGCAGCGCTGTTGGAAATATTTGAATTTTACAAATAGTAGAGCAACGAATGCTTGCTCTGCCGCAAGACTTCCAAACTTTCAAGCTTCACTGCATGGCAGACCTTACGGGTTGGTTATTCCGCATGACACCGAAAGCGTTCCAAAAGCTTAATTCGCAGAAGCATTGCACCAAACAAGTGTTTGCTAACTGGGGTGTATGTTACGTCAAGTGCAACACTGTGAGAGTAAAATTCATGGCGTAAAAATAGGTGTCCTGTGAATTTTATTTCACCAGTGACAAATCAGGCGCCATTGTTGGCTTGTTGGTAAGGTCTTACCAACAACTAGCATGCCCAGCCGCCTTTCAGGGATCGGGGGGGACTGCTGCCCGTCATATTAAATGTACCTTAATATACTTTCTGTAATCAAAGTATTTTGAGGAACCCGCATTTCTCCATAGCAACGTATGCAAAATTCTTGTTTAACTGCTTTGACATGTCTTTTTTTATTTTATCTGTTACAATAAATATTTTGCATATCGAGAACTAGTACCGGAAGAGAGATGTGTCTAGTTCTGACTGCCTAAGCTGTCTTTTTTTATGCAGTTATGTTTTATAGACTCTATAAACACAAAAACAAAGATAGACTGATTTGAAAGTATTCCATTCGCAGCCAGTTTTTATCATTCGTATTCAAAAATATTTTACTCAATTCACAGCCAAGTTTAACTTTCACAGACACAAAGTTGATAATCGCGCACTTCTAAATATATATATATATATATATATATATATATATATATACAAAAGGTAAGTTGTCCTCGTACCGACATAAAACACTCAGCTGCCAATGTCATCACTGCTGAGAGAGGAAACTGACAAGTAAAACCTCATCCCTGACTAATTTCAGTTTTAAGTTGTAGTGGTACCTTTGAGGTGTTTGACAAGCAATAACATATTTGCTGCAATATTGCTGTAAACAGATCCTCAATCATGCTAAACACAGAAGAGGTGGACTTGAAAGCATTGCACGTCATAAGATATGTTGCCAAAAGGACCAGCTGGAGTACAATATTGTTCTATGGCGTGTGACAGCACACATCAAGGACATATTGGGTGAACTGTTCAGCATCTGTTGAGTGCTTGCCTTTATACCAGCTTGAACGAGCCCCAAGAAAGGGTAATAATTTTAAAAACGGTCACTTTGGAGGACCCATATAAAGATAGATGCTTGGCACCAGGGCTAAGCGCAAACGGTTAGCATTTTCTCATTCACTACTTCAGCCGCGGATGTGTATGTTTAAGGCTTTGTTCCTATAACTGGTAACAACAACAACAAAAAAAACCTTTGTCCAATGCGCAGCCCTCCCTCCCACAGGGCTGCGTGTCCTATTATCAGCTGGTTTAATTAAAGGAGCCATGAAGACAAAATACAAGTTTGTTTTATTCGAAAGATTTCGTGTTTAATTGTGCCCCCAGCGCTTGTCCGGATACAAACGATGCTTTATTCACTGAGAAATTAATCAATGTAAGTTAAAATTCTGATTTTCCCGCTAAATCGTGTGTTTTCGTGGTCTGCAATGACATCACAGGAACCGACGGCTCTGCAGCGTAGGGTGCCTTGATTCCCGCGTCCGCCGTACAGGGTGGAGAGGCGTATATGCTGGTGCCGCCGTTTTGGGTCACTCGCTCGCCAACGAAGCAAGTAATTGTATCAAAACCGCCCTATAATTATCGCCGCAACACGGTTTACTGGCGAAGTTTGAATCATCTTATCTGTTTCGCGTTGATTGGTCCCGTGGGAAACGAAAAGAACAGCGCGTTGAGCACGTTGACCCAATTTCGGTGGCACGGGACCGTTCAAAGGGCGTCTCCACCCTGTACGGCGGCGCTGGCTTCGAGGTACCCTACGGCTGCGTTCGCGCGTTTGTTTACGTTACTGAACCTAGATGGCGCCACCATACCGTAGCAAGCCGTTATCTGCCTTTGGTTTGTTTTTGGCCGTATTTAAACATGGTTTGTTTTTGTTCTGGGAAAAAATAATCATTTCGTAAAACATAGCGCTCGCTCTACAAATGTGGTCACTTAAGACACCATTGCTTGCGTCAATCGGCCAGTGTCGTCTGAGACAACCCCAAAGCCCCGCAGTGCTGTGCAGCTAAACCAAGCATAGTGCGCGCAGTACCAACAGCAGTACGCATCAGTACTTATATTTTTACATGTGCTTTCGTAACTTCCACTGTTTGTCCCACCATTCTTATTGCTTCAAAAAGAATGTGCACTAAATTTAAGCACAAATAGCTTGTTCTGCAAGCTTATAAGCTCAGCCTAATTTGCGTTTGCTTTTGCCGGCCTCCGCCAATCGCAGAGCAGGCTGGTATGACATCATAGGTTCTGTTGCGCGAAATTAGCGATTGGGTCGCATGGCCATTCCCTTTTTTCCTAATTATATAGTTTATTTGAGCGAGGTTTACGTTAAAACTGGTGTCAGTATGATTCTAACGAGGCCGTCTTTTTAATGAACCAATTGTGTTTTGTCTTCATGGCTCCTTTAAGGTTCCTGACCAAAAAAGTCATTAGCAGAGAAATTATTCAAACATGGTAGTTACTAAATTGATTGACTGATTATAGGGTTTAACGTGCCAACGCAACGCAGGCGATGAGGCGCGCCGTAGTGGAGGCCTCAGGATCAATTTTGACCACCTGGGGATCATGGTAGTTACGCCTTCGCAATGGTGAACATTACCTGCCTACCTCACGGTTCCGAAAACACAATTATACCTTACGTCGCACAGGTACGGGAACACACACAGCACTGGGGCCTACGTAGCAGTGGGGTGCGAACTCAGTTATGCGCGTAGAATCGTTCGCAGCGGCCAGCTTGGTTACGATGGCAGTGTTTATGCGCTCCCAGCGCTTGTCCTTGTCTACTGTGTCCCTGTTTTTTTCTGCGCTTAACATCAACGTTATGGAATACCAACTAGCCCGAACGCAAGCCCAGATGTCCTCGTGTGACCGGCGTTGCTGCCTCTCGCCATTGCACGCAGGCGACGAAATGCCAAGCGGCCTCAACACGGCGCTCTAATATTACGCAGCGCAGAAGTTCGTTGGGAGCGCACTCTCACCATCCGGGGCGGTAGAGCTGATGCAGAACCCGCGTGGTCAGCGTTGTAACGTAGTACGGCGCGCAATTTCGGCGGCCGCGCACACGCAGCGTTCCCATCATACGCTGCACACCATCATAAGTACTCTCCAGAAGTTCTTCGAGAGCGCCCTCATCACAATCGCAAGCCCAACACCTATGCACAAAGCCCGTGGTCACCGCTGCAACGGCAAACAAAAACCTCGACGAGAAGTGCAGCGAAGAAAACAGTCCTTGGAAAAAAACCAAACAGCTGCCATTTTTCTTAAACCATGACGTTGCATCCGGCAAAAAAAAAATCGCTTTCTTTGTTTTTTTTTATATATCTAGTTGGCGCATGCGCACTAGGGCTCGTCCGCCGTTCCTGAAAGTCAGGTGCACGGAGGTGCCTGCTCGCCGGCGAGCGCGTCGGCTTTGCCGTCTGCTTCAGCGACAATTGTTTTGGGCCTATTTTGGCGCAGTTCAGCGTAAATAGGGCGCTTCCTTCGTACGGCTTGATTAACTTGTTCGACAGCACCTCTTGGATAACCCGGGCCCGACGGAATTAAGTGGTCGTACGGGAAAGATACGTTAATAATTGGTTTGAAAACAAAATGTAGAGACCACACACAGACATCTGGCCGCTAGAGAAACGCTACCTTTTGCGCACTGCTTGCCACAAATTGGACTCCGTTTTTTAATAAAAGGTATTACAAAAGGCGGAAGGAACAACTGGTCCTGATAAATAGCGATTATAAAAGTTCCCTCAGCTTTCTCGCAATTCTCAAACTTACTAAACTAACTAGTTTCAATCGGTATAAATGGGAATCACTAAGCTCACATGCCGAATTGTTTCGGTGTCTACGCTTGTGTCGCGCGGTGGTGTAGCCCCGAGCTAGCACATCAGGATGGCTAGGTTCCGCTGACTTGCCTTCGAAACACGCTCCTCTCCGTTTCTTTCTGACACTCGGCCGGGCTACAGGGGGCGTCCGGCACTCGAGCCCGGCAGTGGCCGAAGCTGCTGCGTTCGGGACGGTGCCCCCGCAAATTCCAAGTAACTGCTGGCAGAATCTCTCGTTTCACTCTTTGTAGAGCCAAGTGTGGGAATTCAAGTGACGTCGCATGGGCAATTGTTGTGG
The DNA here is from genome assembly GCF_048455015.1 of Haemaphysalis longicornis. Classification (NCBI taxonomy): domain Eukaryota; kingdom Metazoa; phylum Arthropoda; class Arachnida; order Ixodida; family Ixodidae; genus Haemaphysalis; species Haemaphysalis longicornis. Next base: position 61,770 of record NW_027526305.1, read on the forward strand.
GTTTCGTTTAAAGCTCTGCTTTCCAAACACCTTCACAGCGTGGATTGGAGCCAATTTTTAAAGAGGATAGTCTTTCTTGGGCTAATTAAACGCAGACATTTTGGTCTGCCTGTATGTCTGTCGAGAAGAAAATATAATAATAACTGATACAAAGACCCGCTGTGCTAAATACTACACGGGTCGCCTAAAAATAACAATAGTTCAAAAGACTGTAATCGAAAACATAATAAAAGGTCTCTCAAGAAGGAAACCATGTATCACTTCACAACTTTACATGTATCACTTCACAACCACAACTTTATCGCACCACTGACTATAGTTCTCCACAGTTCACTAGTACACACACTACTATAACCACTCTTACACCGATAGATGACTGTAGGTCACAACCTCGACAGTTCACGACAAAACTTCACCATCAATACAACAATTCATAAGGTAGAATAGATACTTCGATTTGTTTGTTTACCACACGGATAAACCGAGTGGACCACCGCTGAAGGAACTGCTTTTTTAATTTTAATAAATCTTTCAGTTGATATTAAGCGCTGGTGTCGCTTCCCTTTCTCGTCCCTGTGACGGTTTGCGCTTAAGTTTCACTCATGGATGTTCTGAAAGATTGCCCTAAAAGAAATTTGTTAAAAGCGGCATTCTTATCTCTTTGAAATTCAACCTACTAATTTGACCCCCCCCCCCCCACGGTTTTACAGCTGGGATGCACACAACATATCGGTGCCTGACAAGACACCTATTCCTGCTATAGCAAAGAAATTAATATGTTCTGCATCCGACAGGAAAGCAGGCACAGCCAATGTAGGGACGACAAATTGTAAGCAGTGTTTAAAATCATGCACTCCCCCGTCTAACGGCGACGATAGTTGAATGCGAAGCTTTCTCGTGATGGGTCATCGTCGTCTTTACCCGGTGGGGTGCAGGATTTTTTCTGCATATTTTTGCACGTCCATGCAGCCCTCTCCAAATCCAAACGGCTTCAACTATGTCGAAATGCATGTATTGACCCAAACCAGGAAATAAAAAAAAAGTGGAGCAATCAAAGGGACGCCGGCTTCATAATACGACGGACCCGGGTTCGATTGCGGCCACCAGAAGCGTTTTTTTTTTTTCTTTCCCTTCCCCGTTTTAGCGTTTCAGACGCCATCGGTGACAACACTAAAGCTTCGCTTTAATAAATAATATGGCTGTCAACTGAGGCGGATCAATAAGCAGGGAGGCTGCACGGCTGGCGGTGTCGTGCGGGCTCACTTCCGTGAGAGTTCATTTGCCTTCGCGCGGTGGGCTTCGTGCGGCTGCGGCATCTGGTTGCGCTGCAGGGGTCGCCGACCTGCCTCAATTGGCTTCAACTCCAATGACCGTAGCCTTGCTGAACTCAGGTGGCTTTTGTCAGCCGCCTTCCGGTAGTTGTCGTCCGGCTGGAGCCTGACCACAGTATCTCGGGTCACCTCCCGCGGCCGTAGTCCTGCCGCACACTGGTGGTAGTCGTATAGCCGGAGCCCTACGCTGGAGTCTGGCCGTATGGACGTAACCGGTCCACTGGCCTACAGACACTGCCTGTTGGGTAGCCACGGGAGTACGGGCCGGACACGGCACAGGCCAACATACGGACACGGGCCTTAATTAAACATTTTCCGGAAAGTGGCCGAATAGAAATTGGCTGGCGAAAGTACTTCGGCTTGAGTTGGGCCGAACAGTCCTGTGCTGCCTGTGTGCATCCCGTTGAGCCGGAGACCATTGTGTTGCCGACGTGGCGTTTTTGGTCGATTGGCCTTGAGAATTCCGGGCCGAGGTTGTTGAGACGGGGAAGCCCTGGGTGGATCAAAGAGAGGCGACGTAAGCTGCTTTGACTCGGTCTGCGGTGACGACATGTTGGCGGCCGTTAATGTCGCGGGGGACATTCTTGGGTTGCTCTCGCCGTACGATGAACGTGCATAGACTTGCTGTTTCTGCTCCATCTCTCCTGGTATCCGGTGTTAGTGTGTTAAAGAGCGAGATCGAGACCCATCTCTGCTGTTTCTCCTGCCTTGCACCACTTTTGCAAGCCACGTTGAGTTTTTCCTAAGAATGGCGCCCTTAAAGCTTTCGCATTAGGCACAGTGTTCTACTGTCCGCGAAATCAACTGCTTTAGTCGCACAATGGCAGCTCCAGACCCATGACTGCGACGAGCCTTCCAAAACCGAACGCAGTGCGAACACAAAACAAAAACAAAAACGTCTGCCAAAAATTAGAAATAAAAAAAGTGTAAGTGACCGGGCGATAGCCGCGAATAAAGGCATCCCAGTTATAAACTACTTGAGGAGCTGGTGTCTTCTGTGGTGACCGGCCTTTAAAGGAACACTACCGTGTAAAACAAACCTAGAGAAATATACAACTCGCTGCAGCAGCAGTGTCTTGTTAACTCAGAAAACCCTGAAAGCGAGAAAAACAGGAACTGACGCCCACCCTTTTCCACCCTACAATGTCTAAATTCACGAATCCCAAATGCATGGTTAAACAGGACTGGTGAAGCTTACCTAACGATTTTTCTGAAACAAATACCGAGTCAGTGTAAGTGTATATAGACGTATGCAGGAACTTTTTCTGGTGTTGCGCTTTTGAAAAGACCTCATTTAGCGAACATTACAACATCTGATGTGTCAGCCAAGGAGGCCGCGACCTCCTTGGCTGACACAGTATACGTCTACCGCCTGGGCTGATCGATCAGCCCAGGCGGTAGACGTATACTGCTTCGCAGTCAAAGAAATTGGCGCAAATTGCTCCAGTAGGGCCAGGCTGGATTGATTGATTGATTGTGGGGTTTTAACGCGCCGACGCAACGCAGGCGATGAGGCGCGCCGTAGTGGAGGGCTCCGGATTAATTTTGACCACCTGGGGATCTTTATCGTGCGCCGAAATCTCGCACACACGGGCGTTTTTGCTTTTCGCCTCCATCAGAAAAGCGGCCGCCGCGGCCGGGAATCGAACCCGCGACCTCGTGCTCAGCAGCGCAACGCCTTAGCCACTGAGCCACCGCGGCGGGTAGGGCCAGGCTGGAGAACAGCAGAGTTCGCATCCCCTCCCCCATCGCCGGAGACCCGGCTGTTGCACCTAACATGTATTTCCGAACTTGCCACTGAAAGTTCTTCAGGACTGGCAGGCCCGGCTAGTTTTGCCCGCAACCTTTTACGTCTGTCCCAAAGTGGACCGCGCTATTCCGCGCTAGAACCGCGGCAACCGGCTTCGCGAACTCGGCGTCTTTGCTCCCCACTTCAGGCGCTAAAACTCGTGAATTGGCGAGTAGAAGAGCACGCGAGAGATCACGCCACTAACGCTGGGCAGAGTGTTCTCGAAGGCCGAGCTGGCCGACGCCGTGCGCTTCTCACGAGGCGCACGGTACGAGCGTTCGGTCTTTTTACAGCCAAGCTGAATACTTTTACCACCAAGGTTTCATCTCCATGGGAATGAAGGGCAACGCGTCAAGGTCTAAGACGCCGAGCGCATGCGTCAGACATCCAGCATAGAGCTCAGAATTCGTTTAACCACAAAACAAGCATCGAAACCGCATTACGGATGATGAGGCACCTGTGAACAATGGGACCCTCTCACCATGAGTTCCTGGTAAAGATTATGTTTGCAGATTATCTTTCAAGGTTAGGCAGTACCAGTGTCACTAAATGGAGCAGTTCTCGCCCGAGACCCCGAGCGCATGCGTCAGGCTACGCAGGACCCAGAATTTGCCGCCAGAGAAGCCGAGCGTACTGTAAGTATTGGCGGTGAGCGCGAACACAGGCGGCGCTGCGAAGCAGGCCTCCGTGACGTCAGCTTAGGGATTCTCGCATTTGTCGTCTGCTTCACTCAGGATCGCTCTCCCTGCTGTTTCTTTGCGCTCGGTCAACGTCTGATGCTTGTCCGCACCAGAATTGGCGTGTGGGTAACTTTTTGTCATAATAATAGGCTTAAAATCGCATGCACTAGCTCATGGTGTCAATTAAAGTATAGTTTTGGATACCGCTACGGGAGAAACATTGCCGACGCCACCCCATTCCTTGGAAGCCGGTTCCTTGCGAAGCCGGTCCTGTGCGGAGCGCGAAGAGTCGAAGCTAGGCGTCAGCATCTCATGTAAGCATTCGAACAAAAGGAACAGTCAGCTGCTAATAACCGACAACAGCGAAAATGGAAGACCAAAACAAATTCTAGGCATTTAGAGCTGTCGGCTTTGGCAGAAGGCATCCCGATTCCCGGTAATCATATGTAAGGTAAAACACTTTTTGCAACCTTGCCGAACGCTCGAACACGTTTTGTCACGGCACTTTACGTTGTCAAGGCATGAAAGTTTGCCGACATGCACTATAGACTGCAAAAACATTAGGTTGCGTTCCAAATAACCCAGTGTGTATATACGCGCGTGCTGATTCGATACCAGGCATCTAACCAGTGTGGAGGTTTATTGAGCAAAACGAGTCACGGCTTCGTTAAATGTATAGTCACAATATATGTTTGTTAAGACCTGGAGGGACATTTCGGAACATTTTGCACAGCCATATCTTCCCGACATTCGTATATGCGTTATAGGAAAACTGCACTCAAGAGGAGGAGGAGGAGTAAGGGGAGGAGGGGAAACCTTTGTTTAACAATTAAATCGATCTGGTTAGTGGGCCGGGTCCTCAGTCCAGGACAAGAGAGTTAAAGTAATTTTCTTCAAATGATAGAACGCCATCCCCAGTAGAATAGGATTTGTTCTTCGCGGCTGGAAGGGTTGAAAAGAAATAAAGAGCTACTTGGAATTCTTCTTCGGTTTCGAGTCTTGTAATATATGCAGGTATACTATTTATTACGTTAGTTAGCGAGTATATCATGCCTTCAACACCGTAATCATGTCATCATTGTTCGAGTTGAGAGTCAGTTCGTTATGATAACGATATAATTACGATAGAAATTCGGAGCACGAAAGCTGCCTTCGAGTACTGTGGACCACGTTGTTTAGGGCGCGGTCGCGGTGGCGTAGCACGAACCTTCTCATTGTATTTGCATGTGAATAAACAAAGCACGCTGCGGATATGCACCTTCTTGCACGCAGCCGTAATGAAAGCCAATTTGTGAAGAAGGGAATGTATGCCATACAAAATGAAGGAAATATCCACACGACCTTTGTGAGGCTCCCAAACATCCCGAAACCTCCTAATAAGAAGTTGGTGACGGCGCAGAAAAATGAATGCGTTGGGCAGAAAAAAAAAAACAAGAAACATTAATCCCATACAAGACAACAACGAAAGAAAGAGAAGAAAGCCGCTTTATTTCCTGCTGTGCGATGAGCGTGTAGAGGCCGCTGCTTGGTACGTAGTATTAGACTGTTGAGTCTTCATAGGAGCATCTCAAAAATACTGCAGGGAAGCCTACGCATTTTGAATACTTATCGAGAAGCTCTGATCGTTGATCCTCGCGAATAAGCAAGAAAGGACGAGTTACACACGATCTTCTGACCGATACTCTGAAGAAAGTTGTTTTCTACCTCTTCGTGTGTTGCAAAATTGTGGGGGATACAGCTTCAAATTATTCAGATGCGTCAGAAGCTGGCAAAATAACTGAGTCGCTAGAAATACGCTTTTTAACGCACTACAGCAATGAAGCGGGCGATTTCTAGCCCATGCACTGTTGCCCCTCACAAGCGGAGTGAAGCAGACGACAGCGGCGCGAATCCCTAAGCCGACGTCAGAGCCAGGGGGCGCCACTCAAAGATCTCACCGCCAATATAAGGTATTAGAGTTTGCGAGTAGGGGGCAGCGCAATGAACGGGAATGAATAAAGCGCTTGTGTTTGCCTCGTCTTCCCTTCGTCCCGTTCATTGCGCTGCCCCATACTCTCGAAGTTGTGTACCAACCGGCTCAAGCTTCAACTCTTCGAAGGTATTAGAGTACCGCCACCGAGGCACGCAAGGCAGCAACGGTGGCCATTTTGGCGTTGGTCAGTGTTCCGAGAGTGCTGCATCTACGGCCTCGCCGTTGACTTCATTTGTTGACAACACTACCGAAGATGCAGCAAAATGACGTCTTGGAGACACTTCCGCTGCTGAAATACTGTTACACGCGTTATCTTTGATTCGCATTCGGAACGACGTCAGTCGCGCACATCCGCAGAGCAGGGAGGACAAGCTGCAGAGCCTAACCAGAGTTGACCGACTAAAGCCCATGAGCAGCAAAATGGCAGCGCCCATTAACCGTCACAGTGTAAACAAATGTCGCGTAATGCGGATTGAACGGTAGGAGGAAAGAGTGCCGATGCTCTGTGCCCGTATCTAGTGACACGAGGCGACCGCCATCGACGAGCCCGCCAGACGACGAGAAACATTTCATACCCTCCTCCATCACCATTTTTAGTGGTTTACAACAGCTTTGCTGGACATCCAATTTCGCAGGGCGGTATGGCTACCAATTTTTCTTGGTATTTTTGTTTTCTGTAAACGATATGCGACGGAAGTAAAAGCTTAAACAGCTCTGCTGTTAAAAGTTGTGTAGCTTCTAGAAGAGCCCAGGGGGCCTTGGACTCGGGACTCCTCTTCATTCCTTTGCACAATAACCGTTTACTCTCTCTCTCTCTCTCTCTCTCTCTCTCTCTCTCTCTCTCTCTCTCTCTCGTGCGCGCGCGCTGTCTGTCCCTTTATCAGTGACATTCTTTCGTCACTGGTAATCGGCAAAGTTAACGATCTGTTTTCTTGCGGACACTTCTTCAAGTGATAATGCGTGAACAGTTTCTCACTGTCTTTCTCGATCTTTTGTTGCTGCGGTCGCGGCATTTTGGAGGGGATTTTTTCGAATTGCAAGGCCCGCGGTTTACGTCTTCTGGTGGTGAGCAATGACTCGGTGGTTTTGCCATAACTGATACTTCGCCTAAAATGGGGGTGGGTGAAGACTCGGCAACGTGCGATGACTCGGGATATTTCAGTAAACGCAAGAAGGCCATTCGCAAGGCGGCCCGTGGCAGGGTCGTCTCGCGAAATGGCAGTATTTGACTAGAACAAACTAGTCGGTCGCCTTGATCGCTTCCTGAGGTGCAGGGAACGTTCACTACCGTGGCGCCCCGAAGAACGTGTCAACGCAATTCGAAATCGACGGACGGCGCCCCTCATCGTGGTTTGTGGGAGCGGTGTGTGTTAGCTTATGGCCTTCGGGCTGCCTTCGTTCTAGTCAGCCGACGTAGAACAATAGTCCCTAATAATTATCGTCTTTCAGCCGTGTCGTGCCCACGACGGCTGATGGCTGCAACGAAAATATTGATGTCAGACACATCTCGCCTTAGCTCTCGCCGGTCAAACAACTCGCTCGGGCTTTGTCGTGACATTCAAGCCAACCCCTGCCCAATGAACAAAGCTGAATGGAAGCGTTCAATTGTTCTTTGATGCAATCGAACTGAAAACGGGACTAGTGTTTGTTTTTGCTGACATTAGACGCTCAAAGACCGCCACGGCAAGGACAGAGAAAGATACAAAGTGCATATTTGAAATGGTGCTAAGCTCGAATCGAACTCCTCATTGACGAGTAATTTTCAGTGTAACTACAAAAAAAAATTACTTCCACGTGTAAAGATGCCGAAAATAAACTAAGGCAGTGTAGCTTGCCGTTTATCGGGTTTAAACAAACCGCAAAATAAATGCGCCTATGCCCGCTTTACAGATGGGGAACCAGCGAAGCTGCGCCGTGCGGCCGGTGTTTTACGTGTACGTATGACGCGTGGCCTGTGCATTTCGATGCGCGGGCGGTGCGCTGCTCTGCCCTCACAGCCCGCCCCTGCCCGCCATTGTCGGTTGGGCTGTGCTGAATGCAGTAGCTCGATGCGAGCGCTCTCCTGCCCCCCGAGACTCTTTTTCGGTCCCTCCGATGCACCCTTCCCAATCGATAGATGCTACGTCACGCATAAACCGAGCCAATATCTCTCCCCTTACTTCTATGTCCTCCACAACCTGTTTTTTTTTTTTTTCGTCGGAGGAGTTTTCTGCGTACGCGGGACCACGGGATTGTCCTTTCACCCAACCATATAAAGTTTCTCTTTAAAAAAGGTTGGGCTGCGTCCCAAAAGAAAACGACCACGTTCTTCACACACTTCGGATGAAAACAACTTGATCGTTGTATAATCGAAAACACAGATTAGGTATATATGTTAAAAGCGGATGAGGACGGGCCTCTTATAAAATGACATTTTCGGAGACAAACAACACGTCGTCCGCTCGTGGAGCCAGAACGACGGCCTGTTGAAAGAACGAAGACTTTTCATTGCCAACGAGGCAAGCAAGGAATTGCGTAAAGGGGCCATTCATACAAAATACCAGTTTTCTTCATTTGAAAGATTTGGTGTTTTCGAGTGCCCCCAGCGCTTGTACGGCAGCGGACGATGCTTTATAGAACTTTTGCAAAAAAGAGAGCCACACTCAAAATTCAGCGGTGGCAGCACTGGTGGTTAACTTATAGTCCCTAGAATATACCAGTATATTCTAGGCACTATAGTTAACGCGACGACGCCATGATAAAGGAAGCGTCGCTCAGGAACGCCGTTGCGGTTACGCGTTTTGGCCCATCGCTTCACCATTCTGCAGCCTCATAAAAAAATTGTTTGGTTATTTTGTATACGCTGCTAGTGCTCTTGTAGTATTATAAGGCACGATGCCCACGCACTGCTGCGTATCTCTTTGCAAGCGGTATGTTTACGTGCAGTGATGCTGAGCGAAAGGTACGTATGACGCGAATGTTGAGTCCACCGTTACAACTTCGCAATCTCCAGGGCAATGCGTTTTTTTTTTTCTACACGATATTGAAAGCTTCGTTTCACGTGCTGGCCACGACTGCCGCCGTTATTAGCGCCGGACATTTGCAGAGCAGCGTTGATTCGGTGCAGGCGAATTCGAGCCTGCATTCGTGCTTCGCTCTGCCCGCGCCGATGGATGTTTTGACATTGGGAGCCGCAAGCGCGCACGCCTTCCTTTTTTTTTTTTTTTTCAAAGAGAGATGTTTTGTGGTACGTTTCACTCGCGGATCATGACTGCCAAAGCTTTAACGGGAACATTCAGGCAGGAGAGTTCTGTCGGCGCAGCCAAGAATTCGATCCGGCAGGCGTGTTTTCCCTGCTTGTTTTGACATTTCAAGAGCAGTAGATCTGGAATGCGGTTTAGGAGTTTGTTTTCGTCTTTAAATTATGCGAATTCCGTTCTCTCGTGGTGTTAATGGCGCATAGCGTGCAGCGACCACGCCGTATTCGAACTAAATGAGAATCCCGCTTTTCTATAAATCTCGATGTAGGTATACGAACCCCTTACGCGATGCACGCATTGTACTGCTTATGCTGTGATACATGTGACAGAGGTGGAAGATACATCACATGTGCTTGTAACTTGTATAACGTAGTTGCATGTGTCCTATCAAACGTTTCCAACTGACATACAGGCGAAAATTGGCAGCATCTTCACTCGGTGAATGATGGCGGGGGTGCGGAGTACGGGGACTCGAAATGGCATCCAAGTTGCGCCCCGAGTGATATCCGATTTGTGCCCCGACCGTCATTCAATTTGAGCCGTGAGTTGCACCTTGATTATTCCCTAAATTAAACTGCAACTCACGGCTCAAATCAAATTGCGCTTGATTCTCGCTTGCTGGTGGTGTGCGTACGGATGGACGCGGACGGACATTGGGAGGTCCTAAGGTACTCCGCACCGTTACAGGCCAGGGCGTAAGCGCGGCTGATCGTGAACAAAAAGTTGGGAGCCCCAATTGAAGTGCAACGTTCGGTGCGCCAGGGCTGCCCCCTCAGCCGCCTATTGTATTGCATATACATCGACGCCCTTTGTATGAGTACAATCAGAAATAGTGCCGTCGAAGGTTTCCGACTGCATGAGTCGGAAGTCAAACTTTTGGCTTACGCAGACGACGTGGTTCTTTTTTGTATGATCGATGAAAGTGTTCAGTTGGTAGTTGACACGGTCAAAAGGTTTGGCATGGGGACGGGTAGTTTTGTGAGCTGGGCAAACTGCCTAGGATTTTAGCATGGGGAATGGTCATCAACACCACCAACCTTTGCTAATGTTGGTTGGGTCACCACTCCAGTGAAGTACTCGGGCGTTGGAATATTACAGGGATAGTGAACCATACTGGCGTAGCCAGACACAGGAGTTGAGATAGAAGGCCGAGAAATGGAAGGGGGCAAGGTTGTCAATTTTTGCAAGGGCCACGGCATGTAGCTTATTTTTTGTAACGAAGATCCGGTAGATTATGCAGGTACTGTTCGCGAATAAACGGCCAAAGGCTTCACCGGGTATTTGGAGTGTTCGTTTGGGGTTCAACATGGGAGCGAACAAACAAGCAGAACAAACCTGTTTCGGAGAGTCCGAGATGGTGACTTGGGGCTGGCGCACCTGTATGTGCGACAGCTGGTAAACCGGTTTTTGTTTTGGCGAGATGTTCGTGACAGTGTCATGCAAGTACGGCTGGCGCGTGCTATGCCGGAATATGTAGTATCAACATGGTTCATACCAGGTGGCGTGTATGGGTATTTGAAGGGACTAGTTATGACGGCCCGTTTTCTATTCGCACGTTTTTCTGGCGGGTACCTTTCACCTGTGACAAGCAAAAAACTGTATAAATACATTTGCGATGTTGTTTTCCCCGTCCCTATGTATAGATATAATTACCGTGCTGGGCCAGGCCAAAATGTGCTAAAGCGTGTCAAAAGAATGGAGGTTCACCCTGGAGTGAAAACCTTTTTCTTCAAATTACACACAGGCACTTTGTCTGTTGGAACCTGGATGCAGGATAGAGGGATTTTTGTGCTATGGGGAACCCAGTGTTCGATTTGCAAACAGCCAGAAACGATACAGCACGTTTTTCTGCATTGTTGGACTGCGGTATTTTTGTGAGATGTTCTCCAGATGACCCTTCATAAATAATTACCGCTGAGCCCCCATGGCATCCGCTTTCTAGCTGTAGAAGACGAGGAGGGGCACCCTTGGACCTCGTTATGTTGGTGGCCTTGCATAGGATATGGCGCTCGCGCATGGCCTGGCTCCACGGTGATGTGGACGCCAGCCCTACGCGGCAATGTTTACGTGCGTCCATATCACAGTACGTGGAAGTGCATAAGCGCAAGGCATGCGCTCCTGAGTGGCTGTCAAGGATGGAACCCTTGACTACGCTTAGTGAAATTTAGAGAGACATCAGCCTTCATAGGTTGGTGGCTTGTCGCTCGAGTTACTCATGTAAATAAATTTGTTTTGTGTTTCGGTGTTGTGTCGAAGACCGGCATTAAAGAAGAAAAAACTGTCGTAGACCAATGGGTAATACTACTGACACTAATTCTGTCCGGCCTACCAGACACAGGCTCGAATCCTGCCGGTGCCTGTGTGATTACGTAGAGTGCCATTCGTGTCTTACGTAGAGTGCCATTCGTGTAGATATTGGCAGACAATTACCTTAGCGAGTAACAACAGCGCCCGAGGCAGTTTCGAGGAGCAGTTATTTAATTGTTCAAGTACAAGAGTGCACCGTCGAGAGCACATACATCGCTACAGATTGTTTGGGCTACATGAGTTCATAAGCAGAATTTCGTTTTAGAAAAGTGGGGGAGGGCAGGCCCCACCCAAAAAGGGAAAGGGAAAGCATGGGACCAGGAAATTAGGATGAATAAACTTGATTTGAGTTGAGGAAAAAGTAAAAAAAAAGCCAAATTAAGGAATTTACGCGAATTAAAGTACAAGGGCTTTTTAAATCACGCCGTACTCCACGAACTTTTCCCATTGTTTGTTCGTCTTTTTTCCCACTGTAATAACAAGGGGGCTGATCTTCGTGGTGAGGACATACATCGAAGCCGAATGTGGGTCGTGCGTAGCTTGTCAGCGCCTAAGCAACTATTTGTAAGCATTATTTGTTGAAACTTGACCGACAGTGTTATTTTCGTCTTTATTCCACCTACCCCTTTCATGGATCGAAAATTTCGCGGGGGGGAGGCGGGAATGGGGGCTACATGCTTTACATGTTTCGGTACCAGGCTAATAGAAGTTTGCTATTTTTTTTTCTAATAGTTTTTTCTAACCCGATGCAATCCTTCGTGAGTCAAAAACTTGAAAAGCAGCTCTACTAGAGCCATGTTCTTTTGATCGCATAAAACGTCTTTGCAAATTTAATTTTCCGAAGGTGGATTGGGCTACGGAATTATCTCGTTGCCAAACAACCCTCGTATTCAACAATCCTGGCAAGCGTTCACAAATACCTGTATTCCTTCGCGTAGTCTCTATTGCACCTCTTCTCAACTGCGCATCAAGGTTTCTTGTCTCTACTTCCTGCCAGAGATCAGTACAAGGACCACTTATCATCCATGAATGAAAACATTGTTCTCGAAACCGAAGTTGTCCACCACACGTGCACACTGCGCTCTTTCATTCTCTTGCTTTAACTGGCTGCGCCATTTAACGCACTTGGAACTGAAGAAAAGTGTAGACAAATATCATGGAAGCAAGAAATAAAAGAGACCAACCAGGAACTGAGACCGGACCTTTAAAATACGTGACCTTTGAATACCATGCCCGTCAAATAAATTCGTGATTACAATAGAGCTACTTTTGACCTAATTAGTGCTGAAGTTTAAATATTGTTCTACAATTTAGCTATTTTGAAAGAGGCCCTTTAGTAACAGTGCTGATAAACGCTTTCACTCCTTCCTGGGTCATTCCACGCCAAACGTCCCAGACAGTCGCTCGACCATCTCCGATTACACTGTGAAAAATCATGGCCAATCACTTCACTACACTATTCGTTTTCGTAACAAATTTTTAGAGGAAAAAAATATATATCTCTCTCATAGCGAATTGAATATAGCGGCTGTGACCAAAACCTAGGTGTCGGAAAAGAATTCGCAAAAATAAAATATACAAGGCGCGGTAAAAAAAAAAAAAAACTCCAGTTGATAGAAGAATTGTGCTTCCTTGTAACAACGCATTCACAGCTGCTAGTGGCTCCAAATGTACTTTGCGGGGAAGCAATGCAGCGTTTATGGGCCATATGTAGACATTTTTTGTAGCTGTTACGACTTTTTCAGAGACAATGCACATGCATAGTCCGTTTTTATTGTTGACGATAACTGCAGGAAAAAAAAATATGGGACTCGGGAATACGGTTGTGCCGCTCATATCGCTCATGTTGAGGCGCTTATTGCAGGGTGTGACCCGCCGCGGTGGAAAAGTGGCTAAGGCGTTGTGCTGCTGAGCACGAGGTTGCGAGCTCGATTCCCGGCCGCGGCGGCCGATTTTCTGATGGAGGCGAAAAGCAGAAACGCCCGTGTGTAGAGATTAAAACGGCTTTCAACGACATTCACTTCGAAAAACGGTAACATCTTACGAGTTCATAAAACTGGCAATGTAAGCTCACCCGATAACTATCTCAGTTTTTTCGAAATCCTCGAACATATCAATGCGTCCCACGTATTTAGGCGTCTTGACTCTGATCCATTTTTCTTATTAATCAACATAACTTAAGAAAATGTGTATCCTGTGACATGCACCTCAAAAATTGGCTTTAACAAATTATCTGCGCTTTAACAAGTTTGGCGGCTTACTAAGTAACAGGGTCTTCTTCAACGTTCACTCTTTCCTTTGTCCCTGGTAGCGTTTCTAAGACTATAGTTATCGCCATGACAGAGTGGCACTGCGGAATTTGCTCTTCGCAGAGACACTTCTTCCATCAGTGGTTTGCTTTTGCGGCCATCGAACGTGTCCACTGCTGCAACCGAAAGGAAGCAGGGTAATAGCCGCGATATGAAATAAAAGGGCCATGAAGGCAAAACACGACTTTGTGCGATCTGAAAGAACTAGCCTTTCGTAACTCGCCCAGCTCCATTTCACCCAATATTGTAAACCTTGAAAGATATGTCGAAAAAAAAATATTTAAAAACATTTCGCGCCACAGGGACGTAGCATAGGCAGGAGCGACGCATAATGGGTAGGCACTAGAAACATTTTTATCAGTGGTTTCTCGTTCCGAATAAAGTGATGTGATCAAACAGAACTAGGTGCCCTACAACAGTCGCCCCATAACTATTTTGCCGGTGGCTTAAGTCAGCGGCCCCGAATCGCACATATATACAAGGTATTTTGAAGTCATAGAGAAGTAGCAAGAAAGTGCCTTGGGAATCGGCACTGTGTTATTCGTTTTATTTAGTATGTGGACCATTTGCTTGAAGTTTGCGATAAAATTTGGTATCATTGTTATGGGGAAAAAGCAGTATTTTAATGAATCAAACTTGTCTTCACGGCCCCCTTAGGTGCCCAATGAAAACATATTGAGCGAGTGTCTACGATATCTGATGCGCCTAGAATAACAAAATCTGGCTCGGGTGCATCCTGGTTACCTAATTTAAGTTCTACGTTCTAAGAGCCTTGCTGAGCTTGAAACAGTAGGGAAAGTGTTGCAGATGACATTTAGGTGTGACTCGCCTTCTTCCAATGCGTCCGTCATTTGCTCACGCCTGTCCGATAGTCCGAGCACTTTTGTGTAGTCTGTTAACAATGCCGGTTCTACGTCGTATCGCCGTATGAGCTCAGTCTCAGTCCATCGTAGGCGCAAACTCGCGGGCACGTTCACTCGGTACTGGATCGTTTCAGTGTCACTGTCATGAATGGGCCTAGGACCAGCTAGAAAGTCACGAGTCGGTAACTAATACGTGCGCAAGTAGTGGTAGCTTTATGCATGGAAGGTGAAAGCAGAAGTTAAGAGAAAGTAGCGGAAACACACAGCGGAAACAAGACCAAAGCAAAGAGCGTTAACTGCGATAACAGGCTAAAAAACTGTTCAACTGTTCGCTAAAGAGAGCAAGAGAGGAAACGTCCTACATAGTTCAGGATGCGCAGCAGTCCAACGAGGTCTCCTCACGAAGTGCGTGGGATCGGCCGATGTACCACGGCGCGGCTTGCTCGCTGAGGAGTCTCACGCCACGTCGGGTCCGGACACGGGACAGCGGCCGGACGTCAGGGACCGTGCACTGTGGTTGACGGCTCGATGGCCCAGCGGCGGTTGTGAGCCGGTGTTTCCCCGAACCGCGCTCTCTGGCCCAGCGCGTCAAATGCGTCCGCGAACCCTTGCCGATTCGATTCTTTTGCACGCTCCGCGCGCTCCTCGGCCCTTTTCTTTCTCCTTCACGGGCGCCTCATCACAGTCACCCCATATTGCGGCCGCCACTCAGAATCGTCCCGCTTGGCCCATGTGGTCCGTTCGTGGGGCCACCAGTGTAAGGTTGGCAGCTGACATCCACTTCCCCGCAAAGCTACTACCCGCTGGCAGAAAGTTACGCTCAGGCGGGTACAGACTGGCACCCTCCTTACTCCCTACTACCTTATGCAGAGCTTCCGAAGTAAGGAAAGCAGTCATTCCCTGGACCAGCCCAACGCTGGAATGTGCCGCCCCCCGTGGGCCACCCGGGTCGACCTGGAACCCGTACTGTGGTTCTGCCAGCTGTACTCTACTCCCAGAGCTCGGGTCCTGGCCTCATTCCCGAGTGAAATAAGGCCGAATTACCGTGCGAGCTGGGCTACACCACCCCCGGGTACAACTGCAGCGGACGCCAACGAGCTGTGGCGGTCGTTAAACTATTTATGGATGACGCAGAAGCTCCTGGCACCGGTTCCCGGTTCGGACACACTGCCAGAACTACAGCCAGTCACGACCGAAGCCACTGATCAAACGACAGAACGCTTACATTCTTTGTATTTTTATTTTTACCATTCTTCTTTTTTATGTTCTTTCACCTTAGATTGTCATATAAAAGTGAAATAAACGTGTTCATTAATAAGACGAACACCGTCGCACCTGCAAATGCATCGTAAAGTGTCTGTTCGACTGCTGAAAGCGCACGCAAGGTTGCCTGTGCTTGATTGAGGGGACGTGGCCGTGCTTACGGCTTGTTCTCGTGATCCTGACGTGATCAAGAGAATACTCCCGGTTTAAGAAGAATAAGAAGTGAAGAAGTTGTAGTTTTAAAAAAGCTGTAGTTTATTTTTAGTTTTGCATAAAGGCAGAACTGCGGAAAGGAAGGCAAGAGGTGTTGGAACACCTGACACAGGCCAACCCTCCCTTAAAAAATGAAAACAATAAAATTACAGAAATACAGAATACAATACAAACAGAAAACAAAATAATGAAAATGAAACCGAAGTGTGTACATTATAGGGTTGAAAACGTGAAAGCAAAATTAAAAGTGTAGGGGCAAACTCTGCCTTCATTAAAAATAAAACAAACGGTACAAGTCAGAGCCAGCAACAATTTCAAGACAATTCCTGCACATGGTCATCCCACTGCTTTGCCTTCATAAGCTAGCATTTCCTGAACACATGTTTTGAATTTGTGATTTGATATGCTTGCATGCGTTTGCTAAAGAAAGAATGGAGGGTGTGGATTTAGAGTGTGCGGTATTCGAGATGCTAAATCCTGAAAACCACAGCTGGTACGAGCTTTAGAACACTGAAATTGTACGAGCTTTAGAACATTGAACATTCACCTGGCATCAGCCTTGAAAGGAGACATTGCAGTATACTCCGTGGCGTAGAATTTCCGAGCGAGCTTTTTGGGCATCATGGCTTCTCCCGCGACTAAACCGACTAAATTGCCCCCTTTTGTCAGGCCGTGTGCCTTACGCTACCTCACCCTTTCCGTTCTTCCGACTACGTAGCAGCGACCCTACCACCTACGATGTGGTATGTATACGCCCATATCGACCGTGTCCTGAAGACCTTCGGCAATATATATCCTATCCTCTTAACGTCTTTATTCCAGCGTGTCGAACCGGAAAAAATACCGGTTCGGTCACGGTTCGGGTTCGAGTAAATCCATTTCGTTCCGGTTCAGTTCCAGTTCGAATAAATCCCGCAAGGAACTGATTCGTGAACTGGTTTGGAAGCTTGAACCAGTTCGCGAACCGTTTCAGAAATGTGAACAATTAGCGAAACGCAAACACAGAAATGTTTTCTAGTTAAAGATACCATAAAAATCAAATACAAGTTTTCGTCATTCAAAATGTTGTTTTTTGTAAAGATGGGGAAATTTTAAAAACAAGTTTAATAAATCAGGCCTGATATTAAATAAAACGTAGCAGTCACTTCTTCTTCCAGCCCATGTGACATACTAGGGACTACGTAAGGCTCGTGCCATAAGACATCATTATGGGATCTAGTGATGCCTCCTTTTGTGTTTTACTGTACTACTTGCATGCTAACAAGACGTCAACACACTGCCAACAGTTTTAATTGTTTCGTTATTACGTCACCCTTGACGTCGTATACCGAAAAATTTGAACGTTTTTCTATGTTTGTTATCTTTTCTGGGGAACACGATGTCCATGAGATTATAGCTTTGTCTTCGTGGTCGATTTAGCGTCCCAAGACAAGCGTTAAGGGGACGCAGCACAGAAATATCGCCGGCCACGGGCTGCGGCACCTTCGGCATCGGGCTTGCTACCCCGTCAACCTAGAGGGAATGCTGCCTGCATCGCTGTACCAAAACAACCTACAAAAAAAACTTGCACGTAAAGAGCGCGCACACGAGCGCGCGCACACAACCAAGAGTTTCATCGGCCTGTGAAGAATAGCTTTTCCTGTACACGAGATTATGGAGAAGAAAAAAAAACTCTAGTGGCTGCAGTCAGTGAACTCGAATGTCTAGTGCCCAACTCCAATTTTGGGCGCACCTTTCAATTATAAAAATTGCAACCTCTCAAATTTGGAATTGAAACTCGAAATTTTGCAGTTACACTTGTCTTCTACTTCGTGTCTTTTTCGCACAATGAGCCACTTGTGCCGAATGAGGTACCAAGAAGCCTAGGTTCGCCTCGCTTGTATAAAGTCTATGCCTTAAGGCAGTGGTTCTCAAATGGGGGTCGCGGACCCACGGGGTCCGCGACAGTATTTCTTGGGTGCGCGAAGCTCTCCTCCAATGCACTTCCGGAACCCTCCCGCCACATTCATTTCTTCTTTTTACTTGTTTCCATTTACTTTTTACCTGTTTATTTCTCCGCATAGCCCATGTTTTAACGTTGGCTTTTTGCACGACATGCAAGCTATGCGAAAAAGCCATACAGGCAAAAACGTGCATAAGGGTAAAAGTCAGACACGACCGGCGGGCATTCAATAAGTATGTTGGTCACTTTAGTTTCACGTGCAAACTGTTTGACATTATGACACAGTCAGCATTACTTCATCGTGGGGCAGGCGTGTAGCAGGGCCGGAGGGAGGGGGAGCGGGTGTCGGTGTCGGAACACCCCCCAATATTTTCTAATCGCCGCATCTCCCCCTCTTTCAGTCTTTTTCATATGTACACGCCGAATCGATATATTAAATGTAAAAACGAAAATAAGAATGACAAGGCTGAACAATGTCTGAGACGAAGTTTGGGACAGCCTTTCTTTCGTTTTAGTTTTTTTTTACCGGTGGCGTATAACCCCTTTCCGAAAAATATTTCTCGCTACGTCACTCTCGTGGTGACCCCCATCACTTCCCCAAGCACGAAGGGGGTTCTCGGCACGTTCACGGTTGAGAACCACTGTCTTAAGCAATACAATCACACGGCTTCTGTAGTCACCGCAAGTATGCGTCCCTTTGTTTCCGTGTCCCGCCCTTCGAGTGCTGTTTATATTCTTACGGCTATGTTCCAACTAGCGAAAATTTCAGCACTTTTCAGGCGCTACGAGTAGGAGCATTTAGACTTTGAACCTTGGCCGGTGGGCTGTGCAGCAGTCTCGCAGCCTGATTGCCTTTGCACAGTACCAGCGGGGGAAGGGCAGTGTGGGCGGTTTAACCATACTGCAAGCTGCGCCGAGAGTGGGAAATTTCTTTTCCCCAGCATTGCACCCTGCTTGCACGACCACCAGCCGCGTACCATTGCAATATTCGTGCACAATCTTTTACCAAATATGCGACCATGAAGATATCGTTTAAAACGTTTTTTGTTGTTGTTGTTGTTGTTGTTGTTATTTTTAAGGGGAAAAGCGGCCGAAGAAAAGCCCCGAATGACATTGACCCCCCCATTATCAATAGAGGACGGTCGAACAGTTTCGTCATGAACGGGTAACCGCTATATTTCTTGTTTCGGTGCAGTTGCGGTTCGGGTTCAGCGGACTCAAAAAATAACGGTATGGGGTCGGGTTCAGTTACGACAAAAATACCGGCTCGGTTCCGGTTTTCGGTTCCGTTCGGTTCCGGTTCGACACCCTGCTTTATTCACAATCTCAATTATGTCAGGATGTACGACGATGTCGCTGATCGCGGCAGTGTCGTCGACCTCAACAAACTTGGCGGCTCTGGCGGCTGGCCATGCTTGCCCCGCCTGACGTGGACATATGCCACACTTCCAGCTTGTTAGGATGCAGCAGAACAGGCCTATCCCCCCCCCCCTTTCCCCATCACTCCGCCATCGCGTCCCCTGGCGTCAATCTTTGGCTGGTGTGGAACTTGTCTTACGCCGTTTTCTCGCTACAGGCGGTGGAGAGCTCATTGTACTGGTGCCTGCTAGGCAGGGAATCGGTATCGAAGGCTATAAAGAACATGCAACGTGATAATGAAGTCGACGTATATCGTTTTTGCGCATCTGGGTTAGTCGAACGCATGCACAAAATGCGTGGGTGCTGATGTAAGACAGCAGACTTACGCAGTTATTTATTTCGGGAGGCTCACCACATCCCCGTTCCAATACTTCTAGCTGAAATGAATGCTTATCCCGGCACAACAGTGTGGCAATGAAACCGTTTGCCCTTATACGTTGTTGCCAGAGAAAACAGCGACCGTTGCTTTCTCTTCCTTTGACTCAGTTGTCATTGTCATGGGAACTAGTGGTTATCAGTGTTCTGTATAATGCCTTAAGCAGAGTTTTTGGGGCTTTCTCTGTGTTCTTCATTGGTAGTTATTGTATGCTGTATATTGTATGTAAAAATACAGATAATATGCAATGATATTGTGCATTGTATATAATTTCCCGCCAGTGTTTCTTGCTGTAAACAGTTTGCACACTAAAAACCCCGGGGGTTTCACGCGTCGAAGCTTCCCGTGGGCTAAGAGACCCGTCCTGCAGTGGGTGACCAATTTCGGCCACCTGGGGATCTTTAACGCGGCCCGGAATCTCGGCGCACGGACGATATTGTTCTTCGCCTTCACTAGAGAAACGGTCGCAGCCGCCGGAATCGAACCCGTGTCCTTGGGGGCAGCAACGCAATCCCGTAGCAACGGGGCGACTGCGGTGGGTAGCAGAATATTCGTTGTAATCTGAGCTTCTTTTCTATCTGATATCAATTTTGTATCTCCTCACTGTAATGACTCGTGAGTGGCGGTGGTAGCAAATAAACTACTTTCTGCATAATGTTTGCTTTTTTTAGCCGGCATGCTAGTGACCTGCCAAAATCAATATTACACACCTTCGCTCTTATGTTCACAAGTAAAGAATACGTATTGTCTCTACCTGGCCTGCCAAGGCAAAGTTCATCATCATCCTCAACAGCCTGCAGGGTGAAGGCATCTCCGCTTGACTTCCAAGCAAATCCTGTCCTGCACTGTGTGGATACACTTTTGGATCCTGAATTTCCCTCTTTCATCCCTCCATAGTGTTATTGGCCTTCCCCTACTTCTAGACCTATCTCTTGGTATCCACTTTGTCACCGTAATTGTCCACCGGTTTTCGGTTCTCAGAAGACTTGAAGCTTGAGCCGGTTGGTACATAACTTTGAGAGTACACAGAGGCAGCGCAATGAACGGGACGAAGTGAAGACGAAACAAACACAAGCGCTTGTGTTTGTCTCGTGCTCACTTTGCGCTGCCTCCTACTCTCAAAGTTGTCATTCCGTCTCACCACATGGCCAGCCCAAGCCCACTTCTTCTTTACTAGAAGTATGATGTCTCCTACTCGAATTTGTTTTCGGATCCAGGAAGCTCTTTTCCTGTCCCTAAGTGTTACTCCTACCATTATTCGTTCCATGGCCCGTTCAGCCGATCTAAGTTTGCTTTCCAGTTGTCTAGTAAGGCACCAAGTTTCCGGCGCCTAAGTGAGTGCGCATTGCAGCCTGCCCCACCCGACTTTCTCCCGACAGCTTTCAAGCCCGCCAAGCAGTTTATACCATCGAGTTTTCGTTTTCTCGTCGTATATACTTGCAGCCGTTCCAACACTCTCACACAAACTATACTAAGCTGGCTAGTCGGCAAAGCTGAGTCCACAGTTAACTTTCCAACTGGACGCACCAGCCTAGTGCCCTCCCTCGCTTTGTCCCCGACAGCCGAACACGGCGGGAATCTCACCCGCGGCACGATCCATCATGCATTGCTCTGTCGCGCAAGAAAAGCGCGGACCAAGCGCAACCGCATTTTTCTCCGGTGCCGCGCGCCCACGGTCGGTAAACGACCGGCGTCATGTAGCGCCTCTCCAAACAACAATTGTATTGTACGTGCGCAGGGGTCGCGATTCAGACTGGGGGCGGCTCGGGCGACGCCAGAACCACCGCAGGAAGCGGCCGCTCGACAATACGCGTCGAAATGAACTCCGCGTACAAATTGACTCCTCGCGGCAGCCCCCGCAGCCTCGTGATAGCAGCAGCGCGACGCTTTGTGAGACCGCTCCTTTGTGGCGCGGACGGCGACACATTGTCGGGGACCCCGAGCCGATTAAGTGATCCCCGATTCGGCCGACGGGCCCCCGCGGCTCGGCGCCGCAAAGGCGCTCGTGTGCACGCGCATTGTGCCCTTCACTTTCCATGGCGAGCGCACACATGCGGCTGCTCCTTTGAACCCCAAGACTGTGTTGGGGCGCGCTTGAAACAGGCTACTTAGCTTTTGTTAGTAGCCAACATGGTAACTTTATCAATTTGCCGGCGACATAGTCGGAACCAAACCGGTCGAAATCGCCCAAAGGACACGGATACACGTCTCAAGCCCGTTCTACATGGAGCGAATTTCGCCTGCGAATCCGCTGGAACGAACATTCGCACTTGCGAAGTTCGCAATGCCTGGAATTGTCGTCTACATGGGGCCTGCGAACGCCGCGATTTTCGCATTTCAGACGCGCCTTGTTTGCAGACTGAATTAAGTTTGCCACCAGCAAAGGTTGTTGTGATTTTAACAAGGGTGGTTTTATTTTACTTTCTTGGCAAGTTGTTTCTGCCTGGTTTGCGGTAAATATAAGTTTATTTGCGGTTTTATATAAGAATCGCCAATTCTTTATCAATATACGCACGCACAGCAGAGAAGACAAACGTTTTGGTGTGCTCGCGCTTTTGTCGCGTTCAGACAAGCAGCGCCATCTGGTTTCCAAGCGTGCAAGTGGTGCCGAGCTGTGCTCCTATTGGCCGCAGGTCCGGCCCCTATACGCCGCACACGCCGCACGAGCGGCGTTTGCTCGACCGCTTCAAATGTTTGGCACTTTGCCGCAGCAACGAAAAAAGGTGGTTTTGCCGCACGAGCGGCGCCGCATCAGCGAATTCGCAGGCGAAATCGCTCCATGTAGTACGGGCTTCAGTCCAACACGAACTAGATAGGTGGTGCAGCGCAACGTTGGTGGAGCCCCAGTGCTCCCCAGCCCCTGTGAAGGATTGATTTGATTGATTGTGGGGGTTTAACGCGCCGACGCAACGCAGGCGATGAGGCGCGCCGTAGTGGAGGGCTCCGGATTAATTTTGACCACCTGGGGATCTTTAACGTGCGCCGAAATCTCGTACACACGGGCGTTTTTGCTTTTCGCCTCCATCAGAAAAGCGGCCGCCGCGGCCGGGAATCGAACCCGCGACCTCGTGCTCAGCAGCGCAACGCCTTAGCCACTGAGCCACCGCGGCGGGTTCCTGTGAAGGAGGGAAGCAAAAAAAAGTTGTTCTTACACCATTGTAGTCGCAGCTTTTATGAAGAAGCTTTTAGACTCAGACGACATCAAATTAAGACTCGGCCACTAAAATGCCTTTAGTGCAGACACCGCAGACACTGACACTTTACCGCAGACACTAAAATACATTTAGTATTTTAGTCACTATAACACCATGCATACCAGCTTTCTGAACCGATTAATTTAAGCAGCTAAGCGTCTAGGTTTTAGCGATCGTTTTCTCACCGCCCTTGAGGAAATGCCCCCCACACAATGCACCATGGAGTAGCAATGACGCCCTCTCAGTGAACACGTTGCAACCACGTAGTTTTCCACTTCGACACTTTCACTACTCTCTTTGAGCTATCCGGACCGTTTCTTTCTCAGTCCCGAAGGGGCAAACAGTATGAAATGTCTTGTCGCCTAATTTGGTTTAGGATGCGGTTTTTTTATTTAAACTACGCTATGTTCGCTAATTATCCCTGTCGTTTACAGCATAAACTTTCAATTTTCCCTGACCCAGGCATGGCAATTTGTGCTGAGCAACTAATACGTAACACGTACGTTACTCTTAGGCAGCCGTGCACGGACATATGAAAAATTACTCAACCCCCCAAACACTTCAAAATAATGGAAACTACATTGAGGATCTTTAATGCTGTATTCGGGTGGTCGCTCTGATACTCCGACTCGGAGTACGCCGATGCGCTGCTTTCCCCAATCCGAGCAAGAGTCACCGCTCCCCAACCGAACGCGTACCCGATCTTGGAGCAGCACGCGACCATGGCGCCGCGGTGCTGCCAACACGGCAACTGCTAAGAGCCAGGCCGGCCAAGGTGTTTCAACTATTCGCCCCGAGCGCGAACAGAGTCGGCCCCTGGCGGCGGCGGGACGAACCGCTCCTAGTGTGGATGGCGCTCTCGCGTCGTCTGCTTTTTCACGTTGCGTGCGGCGCAAGACGCGTGCTGCACACGACAAAACAACCAATATGTGTGCTCGTTTGGCAGTAAGCAATGACATAGTTACCTCTGCTTGCGCATTTCCTCTAGAAACGCAATAATCAGCGGCCGTTGTGGGTTAATGCGCTGGTTTAATTCCACGAAACATCTTCGCCGTGGTCACCGCTGGAGTGTGAACATTGCTTCCACACATTGCACTTTTCCTATTGTTGAGTGCAGTCGTCTGCCGTTTCGGGAACGTCGAAGGGTGCTTTTTGAAGGTGGCGTGGTGATTATTTAAAGCATAAAAGTTTAGTACGCGAAACAGGTAAGAAGCGACAAGACCTGCGTACGCGTGCAAATTCCACACCCTTGTAAAACTGCGCTGTGTCCTTATAGAAAGAAGAAACAAACAAAAACATTTACACTGCACACGACCCCTGAGCTATCGCCCATACATTACCGGACACGTATTTTACACCAGCAAGCGCCTGTGTGATCGTGTCCTTCCCGTATATTTCTAAAATAAATACAATTTTTGGACAGTCGTTGTTTATACTCAGGAGGAGGAATAAACATTTATTCAGCTGTGTTGAGTTGCTAATTTTACGTATTATTTAAAATACGTTTCTATGGATGCGCAAGAGTATTTAGGGGGGATTTTTAGGTAAAATTAAGCAGTTGTGAGTTTGCGTCTGTCATGTGGCATTTCGTGTGTCATTTTCATATATTTCAAATCCGACATGAATCACCTTGTCCAGAAACGTGTCTCACTCAGCATAACCAAATGCCTAATATGGTCACGTCTTAACCTCTTAAGGTGGACCTAAGTTTAAAGAAAGAGGAGAAAACGCGTAATATAATGCACGTTGTTGCCCACATGTGTGAGGGGCGTGTGTGCCTTCACTCGCTGATTTTTTTTTAAATTTTTTCCCACAATGCTTGCTTTCAATACATTTTTGAAAAAGGCGAGCCACAGTTCCTGGACAATCTCGGATCAAAGGGGGTTAATTAATTTTGAAAATACGTGTTAAAGTGCTGCTTTTTCACCGCTACAGAACACAACGCCTAGTGTAGTTTCGATTGTACGTAATACTGATAACCATAGTTTGGCTTTTCGCGTTACGTGCGTTCTGTTCTCTCTGCTCTTGCACCGTTGACAGGACCTCCCCCCTCTTCACGAAAAAAAAAAGCAAATGCACAGAATTTCACTTTTTAACCAATCCTCAAGAAATAAAAGACAAAGGCGATATTCAGTTTACAAAACAAAGTAGTTACCGAGAACCCGTTGCGCTGATTCGCAACGAGAAATAAAAAGGAAATGTTTTACTACATCTGCAACAGCGCAACTTCATTTATTGCTATCTTTAGGGTTCGTTAGCCACCTTATACGCAAGAATGCAAACACATCTCAGTGTTGCAGGCACCTTTTAGATTTTAAAAGGAACGCAATTGGTCAACAGAGCAGCCGTAACAGAAAATTTGTGCTCACTGTGAGGTCCCAGAAGCTTGGTTTGCACACTGTAAACCTGCTTGTCACTTTGCTAAAACCGAGCTAAACATGAGATGTTGATTGTACTGCGTGCGTTGACAATTCAATTCGCAAGTTCACTTGCGACGAAAGCCGTAAATAAGTGATCCGAAACCGTTATTCATCAAACCTTCCTTCAGAGTCGCTAAAATTTCGTTTAAAAGACCCGTTAGAGCGGTTACATTTATATCTCTGCGCTGGCCAAATTCAGTAATTTTATGTTGCCTTTTGAACACACAAAACATATCGTAAGCTCTTAGAAAGAATTTCGGGGCAGTTAAGTAGTGTTACCATTTCAGGGCATCCCACAGATGCAAGAATGCGTCATGCTACCAGTGAAAGCGATTGAGATTGCCGTTGTAAACTGAATTTCAAAGATCGAGGCTTCCTGATTTGTTTCTATTTATGCTGTTATTGAAGGCTCAAAGCCATAGTCGGGAAAGATCGAGCTTGCTACGAGCCACAGCGTACAAGTTCCGTCGCTTTTTGAGCGACGGACATGAGCCGTCGCTTTTTTTGGCGTAGTAATAAAAACTGACTGCCGCTTCCATGCTATACATTGAACGTTGAGGAACCGAACTACAGCATACCACTCTTGTTTGCACCTTTCGTGCGCTCATACTGCGAGAAAAAAGCACGAAGCGCGCCCACAGTGTGCATTCCTACGGGCCGCTCTGCGGAGCATCCACACTAGCAGCGCGACGGTGTCGCCACCTACATGTCGAGCTCGCGGCGAATACGCCTCGAGCTTCGCGATCGCTGCGCCGCCTGCCGCCACTTCTCCGCGGCGTTGACGGGATTTGCGCTGCGTGACTGATAGGGGCTCGTGCAGTGTTTTGGTTCTATTTCGCTTCTTTTCGCCTTTCCGCGCCTAAAAAAACTTGTTATGGTGACAACTATAGGCAAAGAGAACGTTTAGGTCACTTAAAAAGCAGCTGCGTCTTCGTAGAGTACGCGATCGCCTGCAAGAGCTACCCGGGGACGCGGTTCTGCGCGCTTCGTCGCCGCTCTTCCGGGCGTCGGCGACGGCAGCAGCATATTACCCATGTCACCTCCAAAACATCAGGCACAAATGAATTCTACTGACGCCTCGTTTAGACCTGATACTGGCAGAATGAGAGGTTGGCTTCATTTTGCAGCGTGGACAACGAATGCGGCTTCGTTTCGCATATATACGCCACAGAAAAATATGTTTCGGGGATGTGATTACCCAATCCCGGACAATAACTTATGCCTTTTATAAGAATATAAACCATGCGTAAATCTAAAGTATATTCCAAGCCTATGCGTCGTGAAACCACAGAACACATGAAACCACAGAAAAATAAATGTTGTGCCAATGCGGAATTTAGAAACATAATAGCTCTAACAGAAATAAAAAAAAAAACAGCGCTGCTTCTGGCATGCTAAAGACGTTCGTCTAAGCATAAGCCAGCTAGGTTCCACTAGACCAACTATAGCGAAATGCACTGCTATTTCGCGAGAAATCGGTGGAGGGGGGGGCAGGGAGCGGGACGCCGTGTACAAATGCGGAGCGGAATGAAGCAATGAACGTTTTAGTAATCCCACACATAAATCTCGCGTTCACTTTCCTTTTGTTTTTCTACTTTAACGAAGAGCTGATCGTACGGCGGGCGCATTTTTGGAAGTATACAGGGTAGGCTGTTCAACAAGCGATGAAATGTGTAGTTGGAAGAGTGTGGTACAGTCGAACCCGTTTATAGCGAACTGCAATGTGCACCGCGATTTGTTCGATATATCCAATAGTTCGATATAGCTGAACCCGCCTATAACGAGCTTATTGTTACGAGTTCGCATTGCGTGGTAGCCCCCCCCCCCCCCCCTCCCTCCTGCTCAACTCCACCATCCCCGCATAGAGAAACGAACACAGTAAAGTAGCCATTAACCATACCCAAAATAATCCATTTATTGCAATTAATAAAGCTTCTTTCCGCCCTAACTGCCTACTTTGCAAAAAAAAAAAAAAAGCGGTGATTTTTGTTTTCACTTTGGTTTTGGCGGCTACAACTAGCATAGCTTTCTCTACACGAAACATTATTTGCAGCAGTACGAGTCTGCGTTCTCCAAAATCGAAGAAGCATTGGCGGAGCACATCGACTACCGAAAGCGCTTTGCTCTAAGCATCGGACGGCTTTCACTCGCGACAGCATCGGCAACGTTGGCGAACTCTTCCCACAGTTCACCGATGCTGCTGTCTTAGTCTGGACTCGCTGACTGGGCGGGTTCCGTCGTAAGTCCCACGCGTCGGAAATAGTTACGGAAAGTGTCGGCCGTCACGTCGGTCCGGGCAAGGCGCAATGTCCCAGTCCCGGCTCTTGCTCCGTGGTCGCGGCCAATCCACATCTCAATCACCGCTCCAAGACCATGCATTTCGGCGGCCATTCTAGGCGCGCGGAGTTCGATATATCAGATGTGAACTTCGTTATAAGGAATCAGTCTCCCATGTATATCCGTAACTTAATTATTTTTGTTCGATATATAGTATAATTCGCTCTATCCGGGTTCGTTATAGCCGGGTTTGACTGTATGTGATAAGGCCCTCTGCTTTCAGTTTCTGGTTTATTCTGCAGGCTCCCTGTGCCATATGACGATATTTCGAAGAAGCATTTAGTCGCGGACGCGGATTATATTGTAAGCCCGTCTCCGTGCTGCTCGCAGAGGATATATGTAGCAGATGAAAGTCTGCGGGCGCGCACCTCACGACAAGACGACTCTGTCGTGTGCTGATCCCCGAGTATAATTATGTATTGTCCATCGTACTTTTGTTGAATATTCCCGAAATTAACACAGACTGGCTTGTAAATGCTGGTGAACAATAATATTAGCAAACGTAACTGGCGTGCTGTCACGTATCAGTGCTCCGCTGATTATGTAAGCGCACAAAACCGATTTAAAACGTAGTGTATTCGCCCCGAGCGCGAACACAGTCGGCCCCTGGCGGCGGCGGGACGAACCGCTCCTAGTGTGGATGGCGCTCTCGCGTCGTCTGCTTTTTCACGTTGCGTGCGGCGCAAGACGCGTGCTGCACACGACAAAACAACCAATATGTGTGCTCGTTTGGCAGTAAGCAATGACATAGTTACCTCTGCTTGCGCATTTCCTCTAGAAACGCAATAATCAGCGGTCGTTGCGGGTTAATGCGCTGGTTTAATTCCACGAAACATCTTCGCCCTGGTCACCGCTTGAGTGTGAAACTTGTTATAAACATTGCTTCCACACAATGCACTTTTCTTATTGTTGAGTGCAGTCGTCTACCGTTTCGGGAACGTCGAAGGGTGCTTTTTGAAGGTGGCGTGGTGATTATTTAAAGGATAAAAGTTTAGTACGCGAAACGGGTAAGCAGCGACAAGACCTGTGCATACGCGTGCCAATTCCACACCTTTGTATACAAAGAAGAAACAAACAAAAACATTTACACTGCACACTACCCGTGCGCTATCGCCCATACATTACCGGACACGTATTTTACACCCGCAAGCGTCTGTGTGATCGTGTCCTTCCCGTACCTTTCCTAAAATAAATACCATTTTTGGACAGTTCGTTGTTTATACTGAGGAGGAGGAATAAACATTTATTCAACTGTATCGAGTTGCTAATTTTACGTATTGTTTCTATGGATGTGCAAGAGTATTTAGGGGGGATTTTACGGTAAAATTAAGCAGTTGTGACTTTGCGTCTGTCATGTGGCATTTCGTGTGTCATTTTCATTTATATCATTTCCGAATCCGACATGAATCACCTTGTCCAGAAACGTGTCTCACTCAGCATAACCAAATGCCTAATATGGTCACGTCTTAACCTCTTAAGGTGGGCGTAAGTTTAAAGAAAGAGGGGAAAACGCGTAATATAATGCGCGTTGTTGCAAACATGTGTGAGGGGTGTGTGCCATGACTCGCTGTTTTTTTTTAATTTTTTTCCCACAATGCTTGCTTTCAATACAATTTTGAAAAAGGCGACCCGCAATTCCTGGACAATAACGCACCAAAGGGGGGTTAATCAGTTCTGAAATACGTACGGCTTTTTCACCGCTACAGAACACGACGCCTAGTGTAGTTTCGATTGTACGTAATACTGATAGCTATAGTTTGGCTTTTCGCGTTACACGCGTTTTCTTCCCGCTGCTCTTGCAACGTTGGCAGGACCTCCCTCCCCCCTTCCCGAAAAAAAAAAAAACTAAATGCACAGAATTTCATTTTTTAACCAATCCTCAAGAATTAAATGCCAAGACAAAAGCGATATTCAGTTTACAAAACAACGTAGTTACCGGGAACCCGTTGCGCTGATTCGCAACGAGAAATGAAAAGGAAATGTTTCACTACATTTGCAACAGCACAACTTCATTTATTGCCATCTTTAGGGTTCGTAAGCGACCTTATACGCAAGAATGCAAGCACATCTCGCTGTTGCAGGCACCTGTTAGATTTTAAAAGAAACTCAAATGGTCAACAGAGCAGCCATAACAGAAAAATTGTGCTCACTTCGAGGTCCCAGAAGCTTGGTTTGCACACTGTAAACCTGCTTGTCACTTTGCGAAAACCTAGCTAAACATGAGATGTTGATTGTACTGCGTTCACTTGCGACGAAAGCCGTAGATAAGTGATCCGAAACCGTTATTCATCAAACCTTCCTTCAGAGTCGTTAAAATTTCATTTGAAAGACCCGTTAGAGCGGTTACATTTATATCTCTGCGCTGATCAAAATTCAGTAATTTTATGTTGCCTTTTGAACACAAAAAATATCGTAAGCTCTTAGAAAGAATTTCGGGGCAGTTAAATAGTGTTACCATTTCAGGGCATCCCACAAATGCAAGAATGCGTCATGCCACCAGTGAAAGTGAGTGAGATTGTCGTTGTAAACTGAATTTTAGATATCGAGGCTTCCTGATTTGTTTCTATTTATGCTTTTATTGAAGGCTCAAAGCCAGTCTGGAAAGATCGAGCTTGCTACGAGCCACAGCGTACAAGTTCATTGTCACAATTACGGCCATTCTGAGATTCCCGATGAGTCATCGCTTTTTTTGGGGGGGGGGGGGGGGGGGGCGTAGTGATGAAAACTGACTGCCGCTTCCATGCTCTACATTGAACGTTGAGGAACCGAACTACAGCATACCAATCTTGTTTGCGCCTTTTGTGTGCACATACGGCGGGAAAAAGGCACGAAGCGCGCCCACAGTGTGCATTCTTTCGGGCCGCTCAGCGGAGCATCCACACTAGCAGCGCGACGCTGTCGCCACCTACATGTCGAACTCGCGGCGAATAGCCGTAGCATGAACATCTGAGGAACCGGCGGTTACGGAGACACGGCTAGTAAATTCAGGTCAGTGTAACTACAATCGGCTCCATCATACGCCGGTTCCGCGACGCTGGCCTGTGGCACACACCTGGCACTTATACAGACCGAATATACCACGCTAAGCTCGCGTCGGAAACATTTACACTCTCGGAAACACACCCCATTTGCGAACAGAGTGACTGCTCCACATAAACATGGATTTCAAATGCCCGCAAACGGTAAATCTCAGTCGTGAACGTGCCGCAAAAGCAGCGGCGGCACTGGGGAGCGGGGCGCGGACTCCCGCGACTGCTTTGGAAACGGGCCGCTAGGGGGATTTCAGTGGCGCCCCTACTAAGGTCCCTGTATTTTTAAAATACAGGGGCCTTAGCCTCTACAGGCCGCGCTCGAGGCGGGTCCCTAGAAATTCTTGCTAGTCTGCCTTCCGGCGGCCGCGAAGGGGGCTCCTCTGTGATGCATGCAGCGGCGGCGCTGCACGCAGTCGGAGCGCGACCGGCCAGTGTCGGCGTGGGGAGCACTGCAGCGGACGGCGCTTAGCTGTGCTGCATTCGTTGGTATGGGTGGGCGCTTTCAGCAGATTTTAAGGGCGCATTTTCGTCCTCTACAAAACAGATTAGCCAAATGAATTGGTTACTACGAATACGAAGAGTTTGTTACCGAAGCATGAATTAATGCCAGTACGTCTTTTGCGAATTAAGAACGATCAAGCCGCCAAACCATGGAATCGTGTCACTGCGCTCTATCCTCGATATCCTCTTCAAGGGAAAAGGTTTCGACACATTCTGGGGGGCATCGGAAACACTGTCGGCACGGAATCTTTTGCTAGCTGGGGCACATCACGCGGTATTTCGACTAAGTTACCTAACAAAGAAGCGTTTTTGTGTATACCCCCACCGTACACTGCCGTGGATATATAATTGATTGATTGTAGGGTCTAATAACGCGCCGACGCAACGCAGGCGATGAGGCGCGCCGTAGTGGAGGGCTCCGGATTAATTTTTACCTCCTGGGGATCCTTAATATGCGCCGAAATCACGTACACACGGGCGTTTTTGCTTTTCGCCTCCATCAGAAAAGCGGCCGCCACGGCCCGGAATCGAACCCGCGACCTCGTGGATATATAGCGCGTGAAAATATTTGTGTTGTGTGTGGGCGCTTCATAATTTTTTTTGAGGCGCTTTGGAACCATCCTCACTTCTCTTTGCTTGGGAGTCAAATACAGTATTCCCTCGTTATAACGGGATCACTTTATTCGAGATTTCTTCTGGTCCCAACCCAAACGCATGCTTTTTAGGCCGCATTACTCGAAGCGCTCGAAGAGCCTGACCCGCTTAGAGCGAAGTGTCGAGCGGAGGTGTCGCCCATTGGCGGCGACCCATCGGCAAGTCAGGCGGTCAACATGGCCGGTCAACGCAAGCTGGTCTTTCCCCGGGCGATTTTCTGGAGTCAGTTCATGCTCGATTTGCGTCAACCGACTTTAGACAAACGGTCCAACTGCGTGGTACGGTCCTTAAATTTTGTTCCTATAGTTGTTGACAGGGTAACTCTGCAGGAGAAGCTCCGCCCGCGGGCGTGAGGCGGTCGCCTTGGGGGACTTCCGCGATTCAGAATGTAGTTCCGTGATGATAATGTTGTTTTGCATGTAAATTATCACTACGAAGAACGGAATTACATCAATATCGAATTATTTTTACGGAACGAAGAACAATTTAGTTAGAAGGTACGCACTAACAACTTAAAAAAAAAACATTATAGAAAACGTGGTGCGGCAGAAAAAAAAAAGAAATGCGAACCTGCCAAAAAAAGAAATTAGCGTTAGAAAGAATGTATGTAATTGTTTTCATTTTGTAGTAGACATCTCTGCATAACGGAATGTTTTTAGCCGTTTTCTTTTTAAAATGTCCCAGGTAAGTTACGCGCGTATTAGTTCCTACGTCAGGTTTTGACGCATTCGCGCATGCATAGTGCGGCACCAACACCACTTGCACCAACGCCACTTGCACCGCTCGTCTCCTCTTCGGCTCTCCGAGTGCGTTTCTGTGAGTGCGTTCTGCGTTGTCTGGATAGTGCGGCACCAACACCACTTGCACCGCTCGTCCCCTCTTCGGCTCTCCGAGTGC
Organism: Haemaphysalis longicornis; assembly: GCF_048455015.1. NCBI lineage: Eukaryota > Metazoa > Arthropoda > Arachnida > Ixodida > Ixodidae > Haemaphysalis > Haemaphysalis longicornis. Next base: position 94,508 of record NW_027526305.1, read on the forward strand.
GTTTCTGTGAGTGCGTTCTGCGTTGTCTGGCTTTTCTTCCGTGATGGATCCCCACGTGGTAACATCGGCGTGCGATTCTTCCTTGCCTGGTGAGTCTGGTGGAGCTTCAACCGCTACACCGAGGACCCTAAGCAAGAACAAGAGCGGCAATGTGCTCAACAGCACTGCGCGGAAAATCATCTTTCACTGCTACAACTTCTGGCGGGCCAGGGAGCCGGAATGCACTGTGGAACATACTGCCGCATTTGTCGCCGATATGCTCGGAATTGGCGCGCGGACCGTGTTCGCGGTCAAGAAGGAGGCACAAGCCACTGGTGGAATGTTGTCAACGCCGTCTCGCAAACGCCCGCGGAATTCCGAGAAGAAGCGACGCAGTGCCTTGTACGACAGCTTCACGTTGAACGCGCTGAGGTCCTGCGTGCACGACTTCTTTCGCCGCAACGAAATACCGACGGTGGCAAAGATAACAAAGGAGTTCTCGGAGCGTACAGGTGACCCGTCGCTGAAGCCATGGACTGTTCGTCGTCTACTTCGAGAGATCGGGTTCAAGCGGGAGAAGAGAAGCCGGAACTCTTTGCTGCTTGATCGGGAAGACATCCTCGCATGGCGGCACGAGTACCTGCGTGACATTCGGCGGTACCGAGCGGAAAATCGGCAGATTTTCTACTTGGATGAGACCTGGGTGACGGCAGGACACACGACCTCGACTGTGTGGACTGACACCACTGTGAAGTCCAGTGCAGACGCCTTCAGGCGCGGCCTGACGACGGGACTGAAGCAGCCGTCAGGTAAAGGTCAGCGGGTCATTGTAACCCACATAGGCAGCAAAGATGGCTTCGTTGATGGATGTCTCGACGTGTTCCGTGGCAAAAAGACAGGGGACTACCACGAAGAAATGGACGGCCCCCGCTTCGAAGGCTGGTTTGACGGTGTGCTGCAGAGGCTCCCGAGTGGTAGCGTCATAGTGATGGACAATGCCTCCTACCATTCACGGCGGAACGAGGCAGTGCCAACGACGAATTCCCTCAAGGGAACTATCACAGAGTGGTTGGACAGCAAAGGAGTCCAGTACGGCGCTGGGCTTACCAAGAAGCAGCTGCTGGAAATAGTTGCTCGTGTGAAGCCACGCTTCATCAGCTACCGAGTGGACACGGCTGCACAGAAGGCAGGCTTTATCGTGGTAAGGCTGCCACCTTACCACTGCGAGTTCAATCCTATTGAACTGATCTGGGCGCAAGTGAAGAACGCTGTGGCAGCAGCCAACACGACATTCAACATTACACATGTTGAACAGCTGCTCAAGGATAAGGTCGCAGAAGTCACAGCCGAACATTGGCGGGAGGCTGTGAGGCATGTGCAAACGCTCGAGGAAACGTTTCAGCAAGTGACGTGCAGTAGTGACCACATTGACCCAATCGTCATCACGCTTGAGGAAGACGACGAAAGCACTTCTGACGACGCCACTGCTTCTGACAGCGACATCTCAGGTGTTTGGCCTGTTGATGAGCTTTGAAAACGACGACGACAGCACTTCCAATGGCACAGCTGATTCCTACAGCACCAACCGCTTTGGTTGGAGGCGTTAAACACGCCGAAGCTACACCTGGGCTATGAAGCCCGCTGTAGTGGAGAGCTCTGGATTAATTTCGACCAACTGGGGATCTTTAACGTGCGCCGAAATCTTGACACACGGACGTTTTCGCTTTTCGCCTCCATCAGAAAAGCAGCCACCGTGGCTGGGATTGACCCCGCATCCTTGGACTGCAGCGGGTCGACAACGTCTCTGGTGTTTGCCACCATCAGCCCTCGACCGTCTCCAACATCACCATGATGAAACAGCCTTTTTAAAGGCTACCAAAATGTTGTTTGGCGGAATTGGGCCTTGGTGACACCCATCCCTGTCTGCTCTCAAAACTTTATGATCTAGGACTTAAAACAATGGCAGGAAAAGCAGTGTCTTATGAAATAGCAACAGAGTACTTTGATACGTTTCAACAACACAGAAAGATAACTATACCACTAGCTGAAGAAAAGATTGTGCTATCTGCACATCTAACCATTGCACCAGTAGCAGCGACGCCAGTGGTTTTGACTGATGATGGTAAGCACAATGCCGTAAAGGTGTACTGAAGTCTAAAAGCAAGTTGGCCTCTATAAGTAGTAGCAGAGTGTCGTGAATACAAACATACCACTCACAACAGCAGCGGAGTCTTTTCATTACATAAAAAGCAATAAGCATGAAACCAGGTATCACTGCCCCATACACTTTCCCACACTACACTGTGTGACATCAGAAGTCTTGAATGGTGAATCACAAAATTGGTGGAGCTTGCCGAAACATTTTTCTGAATCTAACACTGGGTCAGGCACATTAAAACGTAAATTAATGGACGTGGGAACTTACTCGTGCGCTTTCTTTTAAGGGTGGAAAGCTCAGCTACCAAACATAAAGCAGGATGCCTCAGTCCAAGCGGCTAGTGCTGTTTCAATTTTTTGTTGAAACATTTCGCCTTGCATACAAGCACATCCAAAAGATGCCTGCATGCTGGTCAACATCAGAGCCTACTGTACCTGCTTACCACTGGTGCATACATGCAACAGAAACGGGCAAATTAAAACTGAGTGCAATCACATTGAAAAAATGGACGGGATATAGTAGACGGAAACACCAGGTTCAATTCTCAGCAAACAAGTCATTGTTAGTCATCAAAGAAAATCTGAGAGAGCTATGAAACGTATGATATTTCGCTTAAAACAAATTTATTTTGCCTGTAGTGCTCCTTGAAAGACAATCAATTGCAGTATCAGTGGGCTATGCATCTTCGAGTTAGCAAAATCGTCTGCAGTTGCAAGGAAACAAGTGGTCCACTCTCACATTATTGTGTAATAAAGTAGTCGCTCTCTCATTTGGCAGTCCAAAATAGTTCTGAGCAGTTTGCGGGCATGCCAGGCCTGAGGGCTGATCTCGCAGTAGGCATTCCATAAGCAGAAATAAAGTATGCAGCTACTCTTTCTTCAACTCTTACCACTGTTTCTTGGCCAGAAGCTAAAGTGTGTGCATGAGAAGAAGCAACTTAACAGCATGAAGGCCTGAATTCATTTTAATGTATTACACGAGTGTCTTCAACTCTCACCGCAGCTTCACGGCCAGAAGCAACAGTGGATGCATGAGAAGCAGCGACTTCAGAGCATGAAGGCCTGAATTCATTTTGACGTATAAGAGCCTTTCATTCTTGCGTACCTTCCTAGCCAGAAGCAACAATCCACCCTTGCGAAGGAGTGACACAGCAAGCACCTTAAAGTCGTAACAGCTAAGCGTTGCAACCTGCTAAGCAAACTTTCCCAATTTTTACATCCAGGAACAAAAGAGCGTGTTTGAAAAGCAGCACCATGACACTGCGAAGGCTTGAAGTTAAACCATCTTGATATGCTGCATTGTTGTTTTCTATTCTTACCACAGCTGTATAACTAGAAGCAACAGTGTGTGTTTGGAAATCAGTGACACGTACGGTACTCTTAAGGGGTGATGTAAACCATTTCTATCTGCTACAGAAGTGTTGGCAATTATCACTACAGCTCTTCAACCTAAATAACCTTCAGCCACTTTATGAAACCTATCTCACTCTTGCCACCATTTCTGCAGCAATAACAACATCCCCTGTGCTTTTCTTTTCTCTCTCTTTTTTTGCAGTTGCGATTTATCAATCGACCATTCGAGTTCAAGACAGCCTTGTCGAACGAAATAAAGGACAGTTGTGGAAACATGATAGCCGATATCGTGCATGCATATAGAAATATGTAAGCGTGGGGAAGAGGTGTTGAATCAAAATGAGCTAAAGCGCTATGGGAAGTCTCTCAAACATTTGCCCCACCCTGTAGAATAACAATGGTTTATCTGCCACTAAACATTGTGAATCCTTTTAACTTGAATGTAAAAACTCCATAAAATATTCAGTGCAGGAGCACAAGAATGTAAGCATTAAACCACAGCCACCAATATGAAACAAAACTGCAATTAAATTTTTATTACTGGTGAAGGCCATCACACAAACTCTGCTGAAAGACGACGGCAAGATAAACTGTTGGTTTAGAGCTCTGAAATCCGAAATACATGGAGCTATATTAAAACAAGTTTAATAGCTTACACTTCTGAGAAATCCCAACACTGCAGACACAATACAAGGCAACTTGAGCTCAGTCCACGCGTTCAGTTTCTTTCATGCCGCTTTGATTTGCTACCAACACCATATACAACGCAGCGCACAAGAGCAGTTTTCGCAATGTATCGAAAATACGTGAAGTCCTGCCGCGGGGCCACACACTTCCAGCTTTCTGCAATGACTGAGTTCAATATCAAGCAATCATACACTGCGAGTGTTTAGTTACCCTCTTACAAGCAGCTACAATCCAGTCACTGCATTTGATTACGTGTTCAATACTCGCGTTCGTTCATACTATTGTTTTTTTTGCTTAAAGCTACGCAGTCTCAGACGACTGTGCGCGAACGTTTCGTTCTTCTCACATCTCTCCAATAATGCTGTAATCATGCTTGCTTACGCCAGGTAGAAAAAAGAAAAAAAAACATCGTTGCTCCGGCTGTACCTCGACCAGGCAGAGCAACATGCGCTGCCGATGCTAATTAGTAATGAACGGTACCGTCCGCTGTTATAAGTCAAGTATAACGCGATACTTGTTGTACGGCCAGCCGCCCGTACGCGACAAAAACAACACGCCGCACACGCGAGCACAACCCTGCACGGCGTCAGGCCAGACGGGCACAAACTACGTAGGCCTAGCACTCAACACCGGGCGCAGCTTACGTTCACAGCACGAAAAAATAACCCTTGCAACTGGTCACCGCTACTGCCGTAGAAGAAAGCCACTCATATTATCCCCTCAGAGAGCTTGCGTTACGCAAAAACACTTTCCACAATCACTCCAGCAATAGTGCAGCCTTGATGTTCTCGGTTGATTGGTGACGACGGTGCGCACAAAAACAGACCACCACATTTTCCTGATGTACAAATCACTACAAAGACGTACACGAAACAAGCAACGATCACGAAACAAACGCGTTCTTGATGCACTACAGCACAATCGCAACCGGCGTACAGCGCTTTGGTCCCGGCAAGGTCGTTGACGCTTGACTGGCTTGACGCCGCGACGGCGGAACGGCGGTCGGCAAGCGAGCGCGGCCATATTAGAAGTAGTTCTCCTTCCAAACGTTCGTCGGTGACGTCACGCTAACGGCGAGACGCCATTGGTTGCGGATGAGCACAACTTCCCTTTGATGTGAGGAATGCCGCTGCAGAGTTAAGCTGTCACTGACTATAGACATTGATCAATGGCGTGGGCGCGACGGTGTGCGAACACCGACACTTGAACCGTAGAATTAGCAGTGTCGTTGACGAGGGAACGTCGAAAAGCGCTTGTTTTGCAAACTTCACGGCTGCACACCTCGAGGAACATTTGCCCAGTGATCATGCTAAGCCCCTAGAGCGGAAACCGTCAGTTTACATGACGTTCGGGGATAACCACGTAGTTTTCACCATTAGCACAAACACTGCGTGTGGCGCCGCCGGGCTCTCCTGGAACGGATCTAACTGTCTCAAGAATGCGCGAAATAATGGTTTCAGCGGTGGTAGCGAAACGGCTAATCTCGTTGCTGCGGTTTCATCCTTCGGTCTCACTGGCGAAGGTAAGCGTCCGCAAATAGCCTAGGCTCCGTAGCCCGATTCGCGAAAAAAATTGGGCCCATCTCCCCACGAGGTGGGACTCGAGTAAATGCGTCGCGTAGGGGGTGGGTGTATTGCGTTAACGTTAGTGTTTGGGGGGTGGTGGTGGGGTGGTAGTGAATGTGTTAACTATTATTGCTTATTGCTATTAATTATTGTTATTTCTTTCATATATTAATTATTACTTTCGTGATTTTGCGATTCGAGTCCCCCCTCGTGGAGAGATGGGTTTTTCTTTTTTTTTTTGTGACGCAAGAAGTGAAGGCAAGGAGTAGGTTGTTGTAAGTCCTTATTTATTTATTTGTTGCTGTTGTCGTTGTATTGGACGCCGAGAACGACGGCTTCGTGGTCGCTAAAGTGTACTGTTAAGGGGTCTTTAAGCAGTGGTCGTGCGTTGCAGCAACTGGTGAAGATGAGATCGATGCAACTGCTGCCGTGTATCAGCAGCTTCTTGACGTAGTTTGAATGAGTCAAGGATATAAGGGGCGTTCGTACCCTTTGATTCTGTGTCGCTTTGGTGGCGCAGTGGGAAGAGCACCATGTACCTCGCGTTCCGCCCACAGGGTCGTGGGATCAAAACCAGGCGCCGATAACTATTATTTTTTTTATATAGTGTAGGGGGAGGGGTGAGGACCTGTTGTTGAGAACGAGGAGGGTGGCGTGATGCGGGAGAGGAGGAGTGGGGAAGAGGGCGCACCTTCGCGCTGAGCTGTTGCGGACGGACGGCGGACGCTACATGTGAGTTAAAGAAATGCTCTGCATTTAAAATTTGGGCCGCCGAAATTAAAAGGTCCTATAGTAGTTCTATCGCAGCTTCAATTGTGAGCTGATGTACCCCGAGCCGCTGGATTTCAACGCTTTAACTGGCCGTCAAACCCCCATGCGCGCCCGCTCTCCGCGGCAGCGCGGCACTGGACGGCCGGCGGCCGCTCTCGCTCCCGCCGCTCGGGCGCTCCGATTGCTGGCAGCGCCCTCTGCGCAGCGCTGTGCGTGCATCAGCGGCGCGAAGAAGGCGCGCGGACGGCAGACTAGCTCACATGGCGCCGCGTTTCCTCCTCCTTTCTACTTACTCTCAGCTGTTGACGGCGCGCAAGCCTTCCCTCCCATGATGCTGCGCTCCTCGGCGGTGACGTACTTCCGCTATTGCGGTGCTCAGACTGCCGTCTGCTACGGGCAAGCTTTGTTGACACCATGAATCCCGCACTCCGCTCAAGGCTGGAAAAGCGAACGAAAAATCTCGCCTCATGTGTGCGGTGGCCTGGCCTTGCCCTTTCGCGGGGTACGTTGCTGAAGTTGCTAGCGGCGGCACATGACTTTTTATCGGCGGCGAACTCGCAGCCGCACGGGAGGATCGTGCGCTCGTTCTCTTTGATGCACCGCGCACTGTTTATCCAAAAAGCGCCGTATCAGATGTGGCCCCGCTGGTGCCGGGTCTCCTGCCGGCGGCATGTGAAAAAGACATTTTAAACCGATACAGAACCCGTGCACAAAACGCTTCAATCGTGCGACCAGTTCAGCTTGGGGCGAAGCGTGGTGGAGAGCGGCAAAGTCGGCAAAACATGCTCCGCCGAAGCTCTGAGCTTTCTAGCGCTGGAGCGAGCGCCATTTCTTTGGCAATCTCAAACATCGGTTGCCTTGGCAACAAGGCATAAACGACTCTAGAAGTCAGTTACGGTTCCGTGATCCCGGTCCAGCTCGGGGCCCCACCTCGCGACATGTGGGCACTGCAGGCGTGCCACTCACTCCCATTGGGAAGTGTGAGATGCGTTTGGCATTAGAGGAGGTGATGGTGTGTGTGTTGTGGACGCCTTTGTTTCGCGATGAAATGCGACGTTGTGCTTCTTCGGGTGGATAGTGCTTCCCTAGGTCTGGATTATCTTTCCCGAGCGACGTACGACTCAACCTCGCATGGGGTATGTGCAGTGTGCGTGGCTAAAAGCCATCTCGGCTCGTGCGCCAGAGTTAAGTGACTTGCTGTTTGTCCCCGCAAACCGCGCGCGAGGGGAGTGTTGAATTTACGGCGGGCAGGAGGAGGAAACCCATCGTCTCTCAATCGCGGTTCAGACTTGCAACGCATGTTGTGACGTTGTGTTCGTTCGAAACCCATCTCTGGATTGTTTTGAAGTTGAATAAAATGTGTGCGTCAAACCCGGGCGTTCGGCTCAGGGCGTTCTCTGCGATTGCACGAAAGAAGTGCCACGGTGCTTCAACGCTTTCTTTATAAAACGTACTCAGGTAAGAGAATATCCATGTCGTGTTATGGCCGTGTTGCATTCAATACAAATGGTTAAGCGTTTGTTTACACTTGTTTCGTTTGTCGTAAAATGTCCAAGCACTCCGGCACTACGCTGGCAGATCAGCCGGCGAGCCGACGCTGAGCAGACGACTCATCTCTTTGCCGGAAGTGCGTGAAAAATTCGCCCAATAGCAGGATGTCTAGCTCATGACGAACATCTGGAAATTGGTGACGTAGACATGTGAAGATGGCGGCGTCCAAAAACACGAAGGGAAGGGTGAGAAAAAAGTGACAAACTTTGCAACAAAAGTGTGAGCTTTCCGCCGCACGTAAAAGAGTAATACTTGGCACAGATGACGTTGACGGCCCAATCTAACGATTGCTCTAGTTCATTTAGTGTGCTCAAAACGCCTTTCAGGGGCCCTTTAAGTTATTTTAATAATGATATTGCTTTTTCTTCAAAAAGCTTTTTTGGCTTTTAGCCCTGTCTGTTTATTGGCTTTAAACCTGCCATAGCTTTGCTGGAAATAGTTCCGCACACAATTTTCCTCTTTCTTTATTCTGGAAGAGGGGGCATGAAATTATAAAAGGTAACGAGCCCTGCAGCGACTAATGAACACTTGCACTACTTTCTTTGTAGTTGGAAGTACTGAAAGCTATAATTCCACAATCCCTTGAGTGAGTTTCATGATGCACATAACATAGTAATATTAGGCTTGGGTACTTCAAGGTTATTGAATCTAAGCTAATGCAAGGGCCACTACCTAAAAGCATTTCAACTGGAGAAAAAAGTTGACACACGTGCTGCAGAGGCCTCGTAGACAGGCACAGGCACAGGCACAGAAAGCGTGTTTGTTTAGTATAAAGTGCAGTCACAAATACGATTCCCATTTACAAGCATTTCTTAGAAGCTTTGTCCACTTTGAACTTCCATTCGCTAGAAAAGCAAGTAGTTGTAAAGAGCACCTCAATAGATTGCGAAAACAATCAGCTGACGCATACAGAAGGTGGGGGGGGGGGAGGAAAGAGGAAGGAAGGAGGAAAAGAAAGGGGCTGGGGATATTGCTAAGCTCTCATGGGAGCTCACCTGCATTTAACACAGTCCAGAAGCGGGAATGGTAGGGGAAATATGATAGGAGAGAGAAAAGTAAAGATTAGAAAGGTGAGGAAAGAGTAGAGAAGAGTAGTTCCACTGTGGTCGATTCCGTCGTACACAACACACCACGAACACCGTTGGCTGACGTAATGCTGCGTCTGGGAGACGAGAAGCCTCGAAGGGAACGGTGAAGCGCGGAGGAAAGCTTGGTGCGACGAAGAGCGAAGTCTGCGGCGGTCCCGACCGCTTTGGAGTTCGCTGGATAGGAGTGCGGCCGACAGACGGGTACTGGGGGGGGGGATGTGGCTCGGCACTCGACCGCCCACACCGGCAGAGCGAAAGCCGGGTGACATCCAACGGCCCGCGGTTGCAACGGGCCACCGAAATGAAGCCCCTCCGAAGCACAGGAGCACGAAGTCCGCTCAACTCCGAAGCGACGACCGAGCTCCCGTGACGCACCCGCAAAAGCTACCTCTCTGTGCGTACGAAGTACCTGCTAATCTACGCACTACCCTTCTCAGTTGCGGAGAATGCAAAACTGCATCTAACGCGGCAGCACGGCACAAAAGTTCGCTACCTACCACAGGAAAAACTTTACACAACGTTTGTGCACAGCAAAGTTGTCACGGCGCACACACATCAACGGTGGCTGCCATGATGGAATGCGTATGTTGCTAGGTGAAAACCCACTACTGCCGCCAACTCTAGTAAGCAAAAAGACAGCGGGCAACGCTGTGAGGGTGGCATCATGTCTGCGCCCGGGTGTAGCACGCGGCCGGGCCGGGCAGCTTTTCCTCTAGAGTCAGTAGTATTAACTCTATGGTTTCAACAAATGGCGGCATCCAGATCGGTTGCGTTAGCTGCAAGTCAAAGTTGCGAACGTATTCCTGCACTTTGAACGCAGGAAGCGGTGCGGCGAACAGTTCGGCGAACTTTGTCGCGTAAACGTGCGAGTCGTCGTCGTCTGAGCTGCTGTCCTCCTCGGCGTTGATTTCGAGCTGCAGAAGCAGCGGAGACGGTTTCCCCACGCTCAATAGGCGTCTCCGTTTCGACATGATCCGATGATGCCTTCAGCAACAGCACGAGAAGCAAAAGATCTTATATATAACCGCAGAGAACGGCGGTATATAAATCGGTTGGCAATCATGTTCAATGTCAAGTTAAAGAAATTTAAATGTGTTGTAAAGGCAGCACCTGCGTTCATTTAGTTAGGAACGCTCGTTGGGATGGTTCTTACGAAAGTAAGCGAAACATCAAACCACCACGCCGATCAACGAACGCCCGCGCAGCTCCCCTGCCGTGGTTTGAACCGTGGCGACACCGACCGGAGCGGGCGGAAACTATAATGGCACACTGTTCGCATGGCGACGCAGTGAAACATCCCCCTCGCGAGGGGCACGATCAAATGCAGAGCATTTCCGGGGGCGCACGACGTTAAGTAGTTTGCGTTACGTTAATGTTGTTGCACTTGTGGCAACTGCTGACGAGAGAGCGCTCGTCAGCAGTAATTTGAATGAGTCAAGGATATAAGGCGCGTTCGTAGCCTCCCATTCTGTGTCGGCTTTGTGGCGCAGTGGATAGAGCACCATGTACATTGCGTTCCGCCCGCAGGGTCGAGGGATCGGAACCAGGCGCCAGATAGTGTTTTTTTTTATATAGTGTAGGGGGAGGGGTGCGGACTACGACTACGGACGCTTCACGCTTTCATATGCTGTTTCACGCTTTCTTATGCTGTATTCGGGTGGTCGCTCTGGAGCACTCCGGAAAGCGACTCCGTGTTCGGGTGGTCGAAATCGAGCGCTCGACGTATGTTCGGTTGGTCGTCTCAGAGCGCCGTCCTCCACTCCGAGCGCCTCCGATTGCTCTGACTCCGAAGTGGGAGCGCCGCCGAAATCTGGAGGCGATTGGGTCACGTGACCGCGGCCGCCGAGGCTCGCCTGCCTAGTCAGTGGCGTTCGCTGAGGCCTAGCCAGCGGTTTGTTGTGGGAGTATTTGGATGTTTTAAATGCAGAGCATTTCAGTAACTCACGATGTCACCCGCGTTGACGTCCGTAGGCGTCCGTAGTCGTAGTCCGCACCCCTCCCTTTACACTATATAAAAAAAAACACTATTTGGCGCCTGGTTTCGATCCCTCGACCCTGCGGGCGGAACGCAATGTACATGGTGCTCTACCCACTGCGCCACAAAGCCGACACAGAATGGGAGGCTACGAACGTGCCTTATATCCTTGACTCATTCAAATTACTGCTGACGAGCGCTCTCTCGTCAGCAGTTGCCACAAGTGCAACAACATTAACGTAACGCAAACTACTTAACGTCGTGCGCCCCCGGAAATGCTCTGCATTTGATCGTGCCCCTCGCGAGGGGGATGTTTCACTGCGTCGCCATGCGAACAGTTTGCCATTATAGTTGACGCCCGCTCCGGTCGGTGTCGCCACGGTTCAAACCACGGCAAGGGAGCTGCGCGGGCGTTCGTTAATCGGCGTGCGTTCCGGCCAAGGAGGTTGTATAGAACTTCTGGAGTGGAGATGGTGTTCGAAAACTGACGCCGACGGCCGCCATCTTTCCGTGGGTAGAAAACTCGTTCCGCGGTAGCAGACGCATTGCATTCGTCGCATAATGTACTTGTTTTTGCGGCGGGTTACGTTATATTTTTGCTTCCGTTCTTTTTTTGTTTTCTTTTGTTTTGTTTTGCAAGTTGATTCTCTCATGCGGCTACCTTCAAGCGCACCGAGCTTTTCTTGCGCGCGTTCATTTCGCCGCATGTGGATTCGGTTATGCTCCCCTCTCCGTGTTTCTAGTTAAGCGCTTCGCAAGTCGCCCGTGCGTGCGCCGGGGGCGCACACATCTGGTAATTATTTACATTCTTGAGCGCAAACAACTAAAATAAACAGTAGACACAATGACATTTTTTTCTTCCCCATGTGTCGTTCTTCCGAGTTCTCTCTTGCCAAAGAGCAGAACTCGTGTTCGTTCGATCCTCGTTCGCGGATGGATGCTCCAAAGGTATAGAAAGCAGAAATGGTCTGCTCGGATTGGTTATGGAGCTATTAACCATGGTTTTAGAGAGGGCGTGGTTTGCTGAGCTTGAGCCACATCTCCTGCATTGCGACCCACTCGACAATCACATATACAAGCTTTCGAAGATGGTTGCAGAGTACTACTTGAAGATTCGGCTTCACCACATCGCCAAGGAAACCAACCTGGCGAACTGCAATGGGAAGGTGCGGACAATGCTGTCCCGACTCATCATTTTCAAAAATCAGTGAGGAATGTTCAGTACAGCAAGGTTCCGATGAACACCCAGTGGGTACACTAAGTGTGTGCTCAGTTTCATACTTGGGTTTTGTAAATTTCTGCCCTACATTTCTCCTTAGTTTTGCTGTGTTTTGTGTTTCCTAAAATTGTATTGCTCAGAGTTCCGTGTATATTTTTGAATGCATTGTGATTTTTAATTTTTTCATATCCTTGCCGCATTTCATAATTCCTAAACCTTGTTGTAAATACCTCCTGCACATTTCCTCTTAGTTTTGCGGTGTTTTGTGTTTATTGAAATAGTATTGCTCAGAGTTCCATTTATATTTGTGAGTGCATTGTGATTTTTCACTTTTAATATTCTTGCGGCATTTCATAATTCCTGAGATTTGTTGTAAATACTTTGTTTTGTGTTTCCTTAAATTGTATTCCTTAGAGTAACAGGTATATCTTTGAGTGTCATGTGATTTTTTTGCTTTGTTCTCACGCATTAATTAATTCTTTAATTTTGTCCAATGCATTCTGTAAAGTGCACGCGGAATAAAAAAAAACCTGCTTTAATGAGCTTCAGTGTATGCCAAATCCATTTCGCAAAATACGATTGAAAAGCTGAAAATAGACCCGCCGCGTTGGCTCAGTGGCTAATGCACTGTGCGGCTCATCCCTAGAACGCGGGTTCGATTCCCTGCCGCGGCGGCCGCTTTTCTGGTGAAGGCGAAAAGCGAAAACTACTGTGTGAACGAGATTTCGGTGCACGTTAAAGATTCCCCAGGTGGTCAAAATTAATCCGGAGCCCTCCACTACGGCGCGCCTCATCTCCTGAGTTGCGTGAGCGCGTTAAACCCCACAATGAATCAATCAATCAACCAATCAATCAATCAAAAGCTCGTGCTTAATTTGGTGTTCTTCGGCAAGGGCAAAACTGGGCATGTTGTTTAAACCAGAAAACGTGCATTTGCACTACATATAAAGATTGCAATATCCTGATGGATATGATTCTTGCAGCACTGCTTAAAACCCATTCGAACCGCTACTGCGTTATTATTTATTAATCATTAATGAATAAGCATTCATTAATCCTAGCAACACCGCTAAAAGAAACAAGCGTCAAATAATCGCGCTTTCGCGTGTCCCGCACTTCCAACGTGAAATCACGGCTAATAGTAACCTTATAACGCGGAATCTCTTGCCATGGCGCGCAACATGAGGTAATTTTAATGTTAAGGGGGCGGTCTATAGCCTTAGCTATACCGAATAAACGTTTATTGAAATAAAATTAGGGATGGTGCCTTTGGCATAGCGCTGTGCGTTTTCCCGCATCGACAGCTCTGTTGACCACCGTAAGATATACACACGCGAACTCGCTGCTTGAACCATATCTTACGTCAAAACCTTACGCGTAAGGCAAAATTCAGTCTGCCCTCAAATATCGTAATCGATAAACTCGCTTACTGTCGTTTCCTCTCTTGTAAAGCCAAAAAAACGCGACCGCACTTCAGCGTCCCTGCCGGCGCAGCGCCTTTTCTACCCACGGCAATATGGCCGCCGACCGGTTCGCCCGGCTTCACCTCCCCGCGTTGCCCGCTATGGGCGGCCTCCACTCCAGAAGTTTTATACAACCTCCTTGGTTCCGGCGTGGTGGTTTGATGTTTCACTTACTTTCGTAAGAACCAACCCAACGAGCGTTCCTAACTAAATGAACGCGGGTGCTGCCTTTACAACACATTTAAATTTCTTTAACTTGACATTGAACATGATTGCCAACCGATTTATATACCGCCGTTCTCTGCGGTTATATATAAGATCTTTTGCTTCTCGTGCTGTTGCTGAAGGCATCATCGGATCATGTCGAAACGGAGACGCCTATTGAGCGTGGGGAAACCGTCTCCGCTGCTTCTGCAGCTCGAAATCAACGCCGAGGAGGACAGCAGCTCAGACGACGACGACTCGCACGTTTACGCGACAAAGTTCGCCGAACTGTTCGCCGCACCGCTTCCTGCGTTCAAAGTGCAGGAATACGTTCGCAACTTTGACTTGCAGCTAACGCAACCGATCTGGATGCCGCCATTTGTTGAAACCATAGAGTTAATACTACTGACTCTAGAGGAAAAGCTGCCCGGCCCGGCCGCGTGCTACACCCGGGCGCAGACATGATGCCACCCTCACAGCGTTGCCCGCTGTCTTTTTGCTTACTAGAGTTGGCGGCAGTAGTGGATTTTCACCTAGCAACATACGCATTCCATCATGGCAGCCACCGTTGATGTGTGTGCGCCGTGACAACTTTGCTGTGCACAAACGTTGTGTAAAGTTTTTCCTGTGGTAGGTAGCGAACTTTTGTGCCGTGCTGCCGCGTTAGATGCAGTTTTGCATTCTCCGCAACTGAGAAGGGTAGCGCGTAGATTAGCAGGTACTGATCGGGGTGACACAGACTGAGATTTTGCGTTTTCACCGCAGTTATATTCTTCGTGAACGTTAAGTCAATGCACGTTCCACGGATGGTAGCCGGTTGTTTGGTATCGGTGTTGCACGCGAGTCCAAACTCTTCGAGGACGAAATTGACGAACCGCTGGCACGCATACGGCCGCTACGCGAGCCGTGGGCGGAGCGCACAGCGGCGCGAGAGGTAGCGCGACGCTACACATGGCATTCAGCGAGAACGCAGGGGGTAAGCACGCCGTTGTGCTCGGTGAGTACACCACCTGTCTCCCCCGTATACGCATGCGCTTGTGGCTCAATCATTAAGACAACGGGCTCTCGCTCCGTTTTTCTCTTTGGTTCAGGATCGATTCCTAGCGACCCGCCGAGGTGGCTGAGTGGCTAAGGCGTTGTGCTGCTGAGCACGAGGACGCGGGTTCGATGCCCGGCAGTGGGTCCGCTTTTCTGGTGGAGGCGAAAAGCACAATCGCGTGTGTGTACGAGATTTCGGCGCACGGTAAAGATCCCCAGGTGGTCAAAATTGATCCGGAGCCCTCCGCTACGGCGCCCCTCATCGCCTGCGTTGCGTCGGCGCGTTAATTAAACCCTACAACCAATCAATCAATCGATCCCTAGCGGTTCCAGTAATTTATTTTATTTGTTCGCGGGAGTTTTCTGTTCACGTCGAGGGTTGCGACAAAACCCTTGGCTGATAGAAGTACACCCGGCGGCAAAATAAGCCGGGGCACGCCAGCGCGTGGCAAAATGCACCGCCGGGCCATATGACGTTGCGCTTCTGGTGCCGAGTCATCGATGCGAGCGTGCGCGTCGAACCCCGCCTTTTCCTTCGCTTCAAGCGGCAGAGAGGATAGCATACAGCGCTTGTCACTGGGGGGTCACCTTTTATGCTCAAACACGTATCGCTTGTACACGCTTCGGCTGCGGACGGCGAGGGTGAAGCGTGCTTTGCTCTGTCTGCCTAGCTCTGACAAAAGACGCATTAAAAGTAGATTTTGATATCTTAGTATTAAGGGTGATAGAGTTTGTTAGTGTGTCTAAACGCGAAAATTTTGGTCTTTCTCAATCAGTTCAACGTGTATTGTAGCTTATTATTACGTATTATTTTTTTAATTTTTTTTGGCAAACCAACGACTGCGCCGATCGCTACTCGCGTTTTCGATGCCTGTTTTAGTACATGTGCAAGGTGACCTTTCATCACACTTTATTCAAATGAACAATTTCTCTCCTGAATTCCTTTCTGTTTTGCTGTGCTCATTTTTAGTTACCAACCGACTGCATGTTTTCAGCATAAAATACAAACACGCGATGTGGCACGTCGTCACAAGTGGCACGAGTCACGCGTCACCGAGACGAGCAGGATGTGTTTTTTTTTGTTTATTGTTTATTGACAAAACAATTTTTAATAGGGCTCTGTCTTGGTGCCAGTGCGAGAGGCGGCACTGAAAGCTACCTGACTGGGCCTTTTACAGCAGACAATACACGCAGCAGACAACATGGCCTCAACATACTTCAAATTACGTTGCAAAATCTCAAACGCGCAAAACACACTATTATAACGAAGTCAGCGGGACGGCTAAAAATTTCGTTATAAGCGGTATTTTGATATAAGCGACCACTCGAAAAAGCTAAAGTAGTTAAACTTTAATTGCGACACAACTACGAGGAATCAAAGCATAATGAATCCAGTGAAGCAAAGCTTTATTTAGGTGCAAAAAATGCAGTGAGCTTCGGCTGTTTCGTATCCTTGCAGGGCGCGAGCAACCTCTTCTGTGACCAAGCAGTGACGCGTCCGAACGCCTCGCAGACTGCAGAGCGAATGAAGAGGAGGAGGCAGTGGCCACTTTTATAAAAGGGGGGAGGAAGGGGGGGGCGTCAGGGAACGCTACGAGAGTTTCGCGCTGGAAAGCGTCGCAAATTCCGTGGCTCGAGTCCGAGGTTGTTTTTTGTTGAGCTTAAAAAAGAACGATTAATGCTCATTGTGGGTACACAGCGCAATCATGAAAACTGATCGGTTTTGCCCTATGGTTTCGCATGATCACTGGGCAATTTTTTTCCGAGGTCTGCAGCCGAGAAGTTCGCAAAACAAAAGTTTTTCGGCGCCCCGCTGTCGATGACACTGCTAATTCTACGGTGCTAGTGTCCCTGTTCGCGCACCGTCGCGTCTACGCCATTGACCAATGTCTAAGAGCAAAATTCAATCACCCTACCACGCATTTTGACCGTTTGTATAGCATGACCTCCCTCGACAAAATCGCCCGGGAAACACCAGCTTGTTAACCCGCCATGTTGACCGCCTGACTCGCCGCTGCAGGTAGCCGCCGCTCGGCAACGCCTCCGTTCGCCACTTCGCTCTAAGCGGATCCAGCTCTTCGTGAGCTTCGAGTAATGCGGCCTAAAATGCATGCGTTTGGGTTGGGACCAGAATAAATTTCGAATAAAGTGATATTTCGAGTAAAGCGATTCCGTTATAACGAGGGATTACTGTATATCAAACATTATATCAAATAAAATATCGAATGTTCAAACAGATTGCAAAATATCAAGCGCATACAATAAAAAAACGCATACAGAGTATCAAGCACGATGCAGAAATATAAGGAAAAAAATGACAGAATTACTGGTCAACACATACATGAACATGACCCATAACCATTAAGGCCAAAGGAAGTACATTTTCTTTAGCCCTGAAGAGAGCAAAAACAAAATGTACAAAATTACGATTGTTGGAAGAAATACATTTTACTTAGTTTTCTGAAGGCAAGCATAGAGGGAGAACTCTCCGTTATATCCAGAAATGATGGATAGCAATTGAGAAGGTTCGAAATTTGCCATTTCAATAATTGCATACCATACTTAGCTCTCGTTTCAATATTTACGAAGCTTTTGTTTCTGAAATGATATGGTGTCTCCGTATTTGTACATGTATCAAAGAACAGCTCACGATTTGCTTCTAATGCAAGAAAAATCATTTCCAACAAACGCTGTTTATACGACATTTATATATGAAGGATCCGGCTCTGGGAAAAGTATGAGAATGTATGATCACGACTAGATAGATTTTGAATAGTATAGTATAGATTTTGAATAATAGATTTTGAATAATATAGTATAGTATAGTATAGTATAGTATAGTATAGATAGATTTTGAATAGTATAGTAATAGATAGTATACCCTTTTTCTGCATTATATATAGTCGTTCCAAACTATACTTCGATTTAACCAGCCACACTAATAAACAATATTGTATACGGGAATGTACTGTACTAAAATGAAGTTGCCGTTTTATTCGTATTGGCAACAACGTCCGAAATCTATTTAGAATTCCAAGTGATTTAGCAATGATACCTTTTATAAAGTACACGTGACTTGTCCACCGAAGATTTTCATGAAATAGTACCCCTAAAAACTTGTGCTCTGAAGTCTGTTCTAGCGGGCATGATTTAAACGTTACTGCGTTATTAAAGTGAATTGGTTTATTAACGGAGGAGAAGACAATGTATTTGGTTTTCGTAACATTCAATAAGAGCCTATTTGCGTCTAATCAGCAGGACCTGTCGGATTCGTGCAGAGTGAGCAACGCACACTTCACCATCGCCGTTCACCTTCAAAGCATGCGCGAGCGAGGCATGTTAGCCAAAAAAGTGCACCCTATCACCAAACGCTTAATGTGATCCGCTTTGTCGCTTGAAGTGAATGAATAAAACACAAGACAGCGAGTACGGTTGCACGCGCGGGCGCACATGAATGTCTCGACACCAGAATGTCTCGCCATCTGACGTTGCGTCAGAAGGCGCGGCAATGCATTTTGCCACGCGCTCGTTTTCCCTGGCTTATTTTGCCTCCAGGTGTACAAAGCTTCGCTTTAAAAAAAGAGCAATTTGAAATGCGCGAAGCGAGAACGCCAAGCTGCAGCTTTGCTCGTATCTACAGTTCGACGAAGTGCTCCTAACCAACAAATTATGCGTATGAGTAATCACACCAGTTGAGAGTACTTTGTGGGCGTATAAGCGCTTGATTGATGGAGCGAACTTCGCGGGCAGAGTTCGCGCAGCGCACAATGCGTCGCGGCACGGTTCGGAATGATCGTCGGGCTGCACTGCACTGACCGAAGGCACGGCGGCCGCCGCCGGCTGTTCGCTGCGTCGCCGTCGGTGCGACAAACGAGGCAAATGCCCTACAGTGGAACACATGCGAAGAGAACAAGCTCAAAAGGCTACACTTCTTGCTTTGCAAATATGAACCACTCTAAAAAGGCGGCAAAATTCTGTTTAGAGATGATTTTTAATCTTTGTCTTGTGTTTCGGACGTTCGCGCGCCGGTGTAGCTGAAAGAAAGCAGCGATTTTATGTGGTTTGGCTACACTGTACGGATGCACCCAGATCAATCTTTTGCTCACAGCTATAGCCTCCTGTAAACTCGGTTCATTCTATATTTACCTTCCTGTATAACCCAAATTAGGCCGGGAGTGGTACACTGCATCTAGTCTCACTAGGTAGGGTATATAGTGACACTGCAACGGCGCTTCTTGAATGTATCTAGAAACGTTGACAGTAACCAGCGGCGGCTACCCTCCCCGTTTTCCTCAACGCGCTCGAGCCCCCGAAAAAGACGACGACGACGATGATGATGATGATGATGGTGATGATTATGATGATGATGATGGTAAAGATTCCCCCAATGTTTTTGGCATGTACCCACAAGGGGTGATTGGCCAGGGCTAACTCGCTTGTTAAAATTAGTGGGGACCTCAAATTACTACTTTATTTCCGGAAAGACAGGCCGTAAAATGAAACTTCGTCGTGATTAAAAGCCGAATTACCCATTAATTAGCACCCTTCAGCAATTCAAACGACCTGAAGTAGACAAAAAGCCTTGAATACATTTATATATATCCCTTTTTGCATACGCCAAATTTCTTGCGCCAACACATAACATAAGTAGAACAGATAGAGTCAACCCCAAACGCTCAATTCGGTCCGTCAAAAGCTAAAGCGACGACAGGCGATAAAAAAATGTTCGTTTGTTTCAGCGACCTGGCACCGCACACATAGTTCCGTAGGCGAAAGCCCTGTTCTAAACAGAAAGAAATTTAGCCTTGGAATCCTGCAGCGCAGATCCGTGAAGGTCACTTCGCATTGCCGAGACCCACAAAAATGAACATTCCACCCGAACGTTAAATGTTGATACTCTTCAAATGATAGGAGTGAATCTGAACGAGTGGCGTCTAAATGCCAATATCGTCTTAATCTTGAAGATTCAAAAAGAGCCAGATTAGGTATGCCGAATAGAACGGGAGCTGTGACAGCGAGAGTAGCTAAAGGGTCCGCTAGCTCGTTACCCCTGATGTCCGCATGGCCAGGGGCCCAAGACAAACTACCTCCCTCACGTGCCTTGGAAAAAAAAACAGTGTGCGGTTCAAGGGAGAGTCGGAAGAGGAGCCTAATTCCGATATAACTATTAACAACTTCTTTTCTGATACATCGTACTTTCATCTGATTCTCCGCTTTCGTTTCTTTGTCTTTTTGGCACGAATTACTTCGGCCAGCTTTCTTTCTTCTACACCCGTCGCATCCCGTTGAGCTGTCATGCAGCACGCACTATTACACAAATTTTGCGTTTCTAATTCATAGTTCTGTGAATAAACCAGGAGTCGGCCGCTTAAAGCGGCCGACTCCTGGCCAATCGCCTAAGTGGGTATGTGGGTATCTGGGGGCCCTTATTCGATCGATAACGCGCAGGTTTCTTCCGTAGCCGCCAACACGACGCGCATTTGGTGATGAAAGGCAGTCAGCCCTAGTAAAGGTTATAGTAAAAATCGAATATGGTGGCCATTGCTATTCTGATACTACACGCAGTATACTTGGGGAACTTTGTTCCCATTATGAAAAACTCTTTAATGGCAACATGGGTACCCGCAGTACGCCTGATTTAGGCTTATTCCTCCAGTCCTTTTCTAAGCTCAGTGACGAGGAGCGGGCCCTTGTGGAAGGAACAATTTAATTGCGCTTGAAGAAGTGAACGGTGCCTTTCAAACCTTCAAAACCATGCATAAAGCACCTGGATCTGACAGCCTTACTTCGGAGTTCTACCAAAGATTCTTGAGTGTTCTGGAACCTGCCTTACATGAAGTATTTAAGAAGGCATATGAACTCGACATTCTGCCTCCTACATTTCACCTGAGCACGAGGTCGCGGGTTCGATTCCTGGCCGCGGCGGCCGCTTTTCTGATAAAGGCGAAAAGCAAAAACGCCCGTGTGTACGAGGTTTCGGCGCACGTTAAAGATCCCCAGTTGGCCAAAATCAATCCGGAGCCCTCCACTACGGCGCGCCTGATCGCGTGCGTTGCGTCGGCGCGTTAAACCCTACAATCAATCCTACATTTCACAAAGGTAAAAAAGCGTGGATGGCTACAGGCCGATATCCCTATGTAACGTGGATTACATGATAACTTTCGAAGGTGCTGGCGCGCTAATAACAAGAGGTTCGCACCAGGATTGCGGGGTTCAGGGGTGTAACATTCAGACGAACATCCACATGCTTCGCTCAGTGTTATAGTGCCCATCCGATGGTGCTGGGAAGCTTGCGCTCCTTCAAATTTACCTTGTTAAAGCAGTTGACAGGGTTAGCCATCCTTTCCGTTTTTCTGTTCTGGAGTCAGCTGGACTTGTGGGAGCTTATCTCTATGCTATAAAAGGTGTAAAAGCTGTGCCGGTACCATGAAAATGGCCCAGTCCAAACACGTGTGGGATGAATATTAAAATCCCTTCTTGTTTGACTTTTGCCATTACTTGATCATAACAGTGAGAAACTTCCGTCCTTGCGAGGAATAGGAAAGCTATAATTAATGAAGCACGGCCACCGCTGACCGTCTTTCACGCTTCCAGAAAAAGCATTCAATATGCGTGTTCTACAGGTTCCCGATTTCAGAGAAAGGAAGAGCCTTAAACGGCTTTCCTTCCTCTGGGCACGGTCTTTGAGAGAAGGTGATTATTCTGCGGAAACGTGGTCTCCTTGTTGTCTTCTTCGATCCTTATTTGTTGTCCTTAAATTTTTATTTGTAACGCTTGGTGTATCTCGGGCTGCACCTGCGGACGCGCAGCAATCATAGGAACTTGCCAGATTAGGCACCGGAGAAACCACCGCGCGACCTCCTGAAGGAAGCCAGTCGCTGGAAACGGACGCGCACTGAGCGCGACCCACGTCCGGAGTGATGCGGTATATAAGCGCCCCGTTGTCTGCTATGGAGCGCATACGCAACCTCATCGCATCACAACTTGCACCTCGGAGCAAAACGTGAGTTGGAACCGAGGACGGTGTGCGAAAGCACGAACGTAGCATCCTGACAAGATTAGAGTTGCTTTCCCGCAGTGCTGATTCTTAAACCACGGGGGTGTTTATAATTTTACCTCCCCTAGCACTGTCAATGAGCTGGTATTTTTTAGAGGCTCTTTTGTCGTTTGCACTTGTTGCCTGAATGTTTTGAGACTCTGATGTCCTTGCTGTCGGGCTCACAAAGACAAACCGTGTTTGTGAGCCCTTCCCTGTATTTGTAGCATCAGCTGAACTGAATTAAGCGCTCGATTCTGCGGATATTTTCTCTGCTCAGGGAATGCAGGGAAGGCGTGTATAAAAGCTTATACATCCTATAACACGAAGGGGCATGCCATTGCGTCCTTATGAAAAAGGCCATTATGATATTGCTAATATTCATATAACAGCGTCCTCAAATAACAGCGTGCTTTACCGAGGTGCTTGGTAAACAGAGTATGAGCATACAGTCTTCTTGTATGGACAAAGATACACCTCGAGGGCCGGGCGCCTGCATAGGAAACATTCGACTGCACGTATTTACTTTTGTGTCCAGCGCATAGTATGGTTGTATTTAGCCCCTTTGAAGACGATGAACAGGGAGACGGCAATGTTTATTATGGAGTTTTTGGAACCAATGGCGCCTTGAGCACCATATCGAAGCCCATTAGGAGTCTTACAGTGAAGGACCTAATTTCAAACTCTCTTAGGAAACCAGAGCGTCAGAACAATTATTGGAATCCTGCAACAAAGAGTTTTACGTAGATGCTTTCGTTATCACGAAAACGTCGTGCTGGTTTGGGCTCATAGAATCGACTTATGTCGTTGTCTAAATATATTCTGATACGTGACTAAATAAATTGTGTGAACGTTTTTAGGTTAAAGCATTTTTGTTACTTATGTGATGCGTTATTTGTGTGGGCGTTATGTTATGTGAAAACGTTACTATTATGTGACGGCGTTATTGCGGAATGCGTATTACCTAGCAATTCTGCCATACGTATTACTAGCAATTCTGTCATACGTATAGCAATTCTTCCATACGTATTCTAAGCAATTCTGCCATTCACAGCAGGTGTTATCGGCAATAAATACCTAATAAAGTGTTAGCATAGCGCGGCCTGCTCTCGCTACTCCTTGGAAAGCAAACTACCTTCCTTGCATCAGCTTGCCGAAAGTATTAATAAATGTAATATTAATAATGCGAGAAGTCTGGTTGAAATGCATCGTTTAAACTTAAGCGCGAACGACAAATAAGGTAAGAAACGGGGCACCATCGGCGCTACTGTCAGACGTCTGGTAATCAATGTTGAAATTTAAAGCCAGTGCCGGATTATCCTACATCATCCGCCTATTTAAGCCCAATGCAGGATGAAGGCCTCGCCCATAAATCTCCAATTACTCCTGTGCCGCACTGCCCGAGTACATTTTTCCAGTTGCGGGTCGAATATCTTTGAGAGTCTTGAGAAGCTGCACGAACAGGCGTGGGAGATCATTCTCAGCAAAAAAAAAAAAAGTAGCAATAAAATAAATGCAAAGCGAAAGAACAAACGACCAAAGGGCCCTGCTCAGTTAAGAATTTATATCGGAGAAGCACCTGTTAATGCATAAAAGCAACCCGGGTGTCTTTAGCCCACAAGCCTAAAAATTTCCAGCGGAGAGCATGACATCAGCTTATATTAAACATAATGTCTTATAAAAGTGGCCTGTCGTCATAACGTGGTATCATCGTGTGCGTGCGACAGGCACAAAAGATGCGCAGTTTAAAAAGTATTGGTTCCCCGCCCTTTTCGCGTAATTTCTAGCGGCTGGCTGTAACAACAAAACGGCTGGGCGAAGCTTAGTCGTCGCTGGCGTCTACGTGAACACTACCGGAAATAAATATCCGTAAAGTTTGTTTGGCACCGTTTCTCCATCTGTAAAAATTCCTGCAACAATAGAATATTGGTTCAGGGAACATTGGTGGGCAGAATGCTGCGGAGAGTCACGGGGGAAGAAGGGGGCGGGGGGTCATTTTTAGGGGGCGTAGCGTCAAAGGGTATAAAAATGTGAATTTGCGTATTGAGACATCTGAATGTGAAAACAGAGTTAGAGAGGAGTCAAATAGTGGAAAGGGACCATTCCTTTCCTGAATAAAATGCCTTAAAATATTGCCGACCAGAAAATAAAGCTATATTCTGCAAAAAACGATTGGTGCTTTTATGTGGTGGCTAGTCGTTTTGATCGTCGCTCTAGAAACTTGGAACGCTGGGAGTGCACTGGCATTACAATACTTTACCCCCAGAAGCACCTCTGCATATGTGACATAAATATTTTGCGCAAGAACTTACCGAATGAGCGTTTATATTTCTCTGTGCAGTGGGAATGGATGGCATAAGCGGTGCAGGGTTCATTCCACTTTCATATCTGAATAGTTCGACGAAGTTTAAAATCTTGGTTCTCAGGATGGTTGCCTTACAGTTGCGCACGTCGTTCTATCCCTTCCCTCAGCTGAGCCATGATTTCGACGCGCACCAAGTCCATCCTCCTGGCTCTCTTGGTCCTGGCCGCCATGTGCAGCCTGGCAGCGGCTCAGTTCGTAGGCGGCGGCCGGGGATACGGAGGCGGCCGAGGATTCGGCGGTGGCCGGGGATTCGGAGGAGGTCGAGGATTCGGCGGAGGCCGAGGATTCGGCGGTGGCCGAGGATTTGGCGGTGGCAGAGGATTCGGCGGAGGACGTGGATTCCACGGCTGAATGAAGTGATCGCGACCAACCATTCCGCAACCCACAAACGTGAACGACAAAGAAGTCACCAACAAAATTCTCGCAGCCATCGTAGTGGTCTGAGTGAAATAAATAACTATGGTTTCGAGATGAGTTGCACGGCTCTTTTATTACCTTGATCTCAGATTGTATAAAACAAAAGGTTTGTTAACCGTCAAAAGAAAGACCACCAAAGTCCAGAGTTGCAGAATGACCAATAGACTTCTTGAACTTCCCACATCGTAAAAATAAATACTCAATGTTTTCGTACCAAACACTAACATTCCGCAAATAGTCAAGAAAACTGCGGTAGGTCTTTTTAAAGGGACCCTGCGACACGCTTTGAGCAGTGAAAATAAACCTGAGTGATGTTTAGATTACACTGCTAGGAATACCTGAGCCAAAATCACAAGTGCACGTGAAGCAGTGAGCACGCAAATCGCTGTGAAAGACTTGGAAAAACCAACCGCACTCTCTTCAATTTCCCTCATGATGCACCACTGGCACCGCCGAAACGACTTCATTTTAGCGGTGGCTGTCCTATGTTGGCTGTTGCTGGCCAACTTCACGGTTTATTTCTCGCATTTCCTGTGACAATCCGCCGTCGTCGGCGATGTGCTCTTCTATGCCTGAACCTGAACGAACAGTTTTGCCGTTTTGTCTGTGCTTTGAGCGCGAGCGGAGTTTGAGTGACGAAGTTAATAACTTCCCTTTCAAGCAGACCACTCGACAACAAACATTTATTACTTCGAAAACGCCCTACCAGCCTGAGCGTGTGCGTGAGAGCAGGCAGCAATGCCTGCTTTTTTGTTGCACCTGACCGGAAATAGACCCTTCCACGTTGCAGAAATAAGGAGAAAACTCCCCGGCATGCGATGTATCGAAGGCAGCCGAGAAGAACGCCAGGAGCCGCCCCCCTCTCCGGGAGAGACCGCGCAGCTTTCGTCGCGTTGTCCGCGGTCGAGCTGAGAGGGAACGATTATGCGCGATTTCTCGTCGCGCGTAGCTTCGGTGATGGCGAGCGGATTTTTATAATAATAATAATAATAATAAGCTTTATTTCATGAAAAGGAACGCACATTACAAAATCCGGTCAACCCAAGCCATGAAGGTTTGTCGGGCTGTACCCGGCAGTCCGCGACAAGTAATAAAGGTAAAAAATATGGTTACCATGTTTTACGCAAACAGGCTAAAAAACAAGGCAGGCTACAGAACAAAAGTAGACCAAAGCAAGCCATATAACAAACACAAAAAATACAAAGTTGTGTAATAGCAAGGATGTACATCAATGGAAACCTACGCATGAATAAAAAAAAAAGCTGGTCTAAAACTACAACAAGGAAGAATTATTGGTTCTGAGATACAGTTTGAGTGCACGTTTTGATGAGAGAGAGTATAGCTCAGTAGGTAAAGAATTAAATATGTTAGGAACATAATACTGTCTTGTATAACGACCAAAGCGGGTATAACACTTCGGGGTAATAAATTTGTCATGGTGTCTCAGTTGCCTTATAGGGACGAACGGAAAAAGGAAATCACTCTCCCAAAAATGTTTTGTAACCACAGTCTGAAAAAATAGTGCATCAAATGAAGGCAACTGTAAAAAGGAAAATAAATCAGTATTAGGGGGAACGACCTCATTATAAGCAACGTTTCGAAGGATAGATTTTAACATAGAATTAAATTTTGCGCGCCATGTAAATGTACAGCGATAAAATATAGTAATTCCGTATCTAAGATAGCTATACACAAGTGCATGAACAATAACTTTTCGGACAGAAAATGGAAGCAGGTGTCTAGTGTTGTACAGGAGGCAAGATAGGGAACGAAGCTTTTTGCTAATACCTGTGAAATGCGTGTTCCATGTCATATCAGAATCAAACATGATGCTTAAATATTTTATATTACTTGAGAACTGGAGTGGCGTGCATTTGCAGTTAATACATTTTGAGTCATGAACAAAAAATGGCACAGGATGATCAATTCTTTTATGGGGATTATGAAAACAAACAAGCTTAGTCTTTTGTCTATTAATTCCGATTCCGTTATCCGTACACCAGTTCATAATAGATGTGGCATCTGCTTGAAGGTTATAAACGCAAGTATCAAACGAGGCATGAGTTGACAGTCGGACCGTATCGTCAGCATATTGGAATAGACGGCATTTTGATACAAACTGAGGTAATTCATTGACGTAAAGGTTAAATAACAGGGGGAACACCCGAACACAGGGGGGAACCCTGGGGAACACCCGATTTTAACATTATCTTTGAACTTGTGTAGTCACCTATGCGCACCACCTGAGAGCGATTAGAAAAATAACTGGACAATAGTTTTATAAAGGGACCACGGAATCCAATTCTTTCTAACTTTTTAAGAAGCAGTGCGTGAATGACCGAATCAAACGCCTTGCTTGCGTCTAGAAAGAGACCGCATGCGAATTCGTTATTATCAAAAGCCGAGTAGATGATGTCCGTAAATTCTTCTAGCAGGGTGATTGTGCTTCTTCCCTGTATGAAACCAAACTGTGCTTCCGACAGTATATTATTCTTATTTAGAAAACTGGTCATTATTATGAGCAGGTGTTTTTCAATTATTTGACTTATTGCAGGCAGAATAGAAATCGGTCTGTAGTTATCTACTTCGCTACGAGAGCCACTCTTATAGAGTGGTTTAACTACAGCAACTTTTAAATCGTCAGGAATAACGCCATGCTCTATGCACCCATCGATAATAAAAAGAACTACGGATTCGAGCAGAGCATAATTACGCTGAAGATCATTCATGTAGATGCCATCTATGCCAGGTGGTTTTTTAGGTCGAAAGCTAAATAAGATGCTGTGTAAGTCTCCTGAAGTAACTGGTGGCAAAAGTGCCGATGATAGAGTACTGGTAATAGCGCTAGCTGCATCTCCAGCGAAAGGCTGGAGATATGAGGACGTTTTAGAAAAAAAGCAGTTAAATTCCTGGACGGCAGACGGGAGATTCCTGAAATGTTTTTTAAATACATCTTCTAAAGATTTAAATGTGTTTCGTCCGAATACTTCATTAATAGCTGACCACATTTTTCTGGGGGAGTGCTTGTTTTCATAAAAAGTCTTATTATAATAGTGACGTCTTGCCGACCGAATCATGGCATTTACCCTGTTGCGCATTGATCTGTGCATATTTCTTAGATCTGTATTGTTTGGGGCACGCTTACAACGTGACCAAAGGGCGTCTTTTTCTTTAATGGCTGTGAGTATATCTAACGATAACCATGGAAGCTTGTGGTTACGTTTTTTTACTGCAATTGTTTTTTGGGCGGCAGTTTTTAGAGAATGAATTGTATCAACAAAACACGCGTGAGCAGTACAACTCGTGGCGTTACGTAAAAATTTGTTCCAATCAAAAGTGGCCACAAGTTGGTCAAATTTAGCGATATCAAGGATGTTCAGGGAGTAAATTTTGGGGCGGGAATTACTCAGAACTGGAAATGCGAAATGACAGCCTACAATATAATGATCGGCCAGTTTACACTTGACTACTGATGAAACAGTGCTAGCCATAGGGGCTCTTACATTAACATGGTCGAGGCAAGATGACACAAGTTTGCTTCTTGCGGGAGGATATTGCTGGGCGAATAGAGTTTACCCCAAAATACATTCTGAGAAGCCCATGGTAAGTGCTGCGGGGTCCCTTTAAGCTTACAATACCATGTTATAGCTCCCACCGTTCAAGTCTTTTTATGCTCTTCCCAATATGAAACAAATAAAGAGTAATGTCAACCATACGATTTCTATTACGCGATTGCTTTAATCAGTCCCTATCCATACAAATAATGAAATGTGTGGCATTTATAGTCAATGAGGAGGCATTCGCCTACTCTGAGCACATTCATACGTCCTGCAGCGATGGACGAAACGAATCACTTGGGGAAAAATTCAGGGACGCTTGCACTCACACGCAAGACTTGAATGGCGAAGCTGTTGCAGGTGAGCATTCCCGGACACATAGTGAAGTTCCAGAAACATTGTTTATCAGCATAGTGGTGGTGCTAGTAACCGTCGTCATATGCATCGAAGACGTCGAAGGACTTCGCGGCGAGTGGTGGATGCAAAGTCATCCTCGGAATTGTAGACTTCCACCAGCTCAACTGGCGATAGCGAAGCTGCAGGATTTCTTTATACGTGAGCACTGATGGACACATCACCTCAAATTTGTACAAGTTTGAAATTGTTTATGTACATGTTTCGTCGTTGCTTCACACTGTGCTAGTAGTAGTCATCGTCATGTGTATCGGTATCGTCGCGTTCCTCATGCCAAGCATTACATGCGTTTAACAACAGCGCTGGAGCTTTTTTTTATTTTTGCCTAAAGCCACTGCGCGAGCCTTGGACTCGGCGGTCGCCGCCAGGCACGCGCTCACGAGCATTCCACGTTTTCTTGGTATTTTTTCCTGCAACACCGAACAAAAGCTACACTGTACAAAAGCTTGTACAAAAGCTTGTGCAAAAGCTGTACAAAGGCTTGTACAACAGCTCCGCTGTTAAAAGCCAGTTACATTCGTTCTCATACCTCTGTAATAAGGCATCTTGTAAAGCATCGACTCAGCTTTCTTTTTCCAGCAACGTTCGAAGCTTTACACCACATATGACAGAGCCGCATCAATTATGATAGTGCGAGGTGTAGAATGTTGTAACTGGGTGCCGTTACAACTTCGACACGACATCATTCCAAATTACTCTCACGGTTTGGCATAAAGACGACGGATACAGTCAAACCCGGTTATAGCGAACTGCAATATGCGCCACGATTAGTTCGATATATCCAATAGTTCGAAATAGCCGAACCCGCCTATAACGAATTTTTTGTTACGAGTTCGCAATACGCGGGACCACCCCCCACCTTCACGCCCCCTCGTTCTGCCATCCCCGCATGCAGAAACGAACACAATAAAGTATGCCATTGTCTTACATAAAACTGTCTATTCATTGTAAGCAATAAAGCCACTTTCTGCTGTAACTGCCTACTTTCCCAAAAAGCGGTGATTCTTGTTTTCAATGTCATTTTTGCGGCGTCAACTAGCACAGCATTCTCCCCATAAGACATCATTTGCATCAGCTGCAGTCCGCGTCCTTCAATATCGAAGCAATATTGGTGGAGTACATTGACTGCCGAAAGCGCTTCATTAAGCACCGGACGGCTTTCACTCGCGACATTCTCTGCCTCTTCGGTGCTTCCAGCAGCGCCAGTAGCCATGACATCGGCAACGGTGTCGGCGTCCGAGGGGCTCACAATGAAGGCAACGTCATCATCGACACTCAGGCAATCCTCGAAGGGCACTCCTGTCAGCACAACTTCGGCAACGTTGGCGAGCTCTTCTCACAGTTCATCGATGCTTCCATCTTGGTCTGGACTGGCTGACTGGGAGGGTTTAATCATGAGAGAGGCGCGTCGGAAACACTTACGGAAATGCCGGGAGTCACATCGCTCCATGGGAGGCTCAACATCTCCATCACAGCCAGTCAACATCTCAATCGCCGCTCCGAGACCATGCATTTTGGCGGCAATTCTAGGCGCGCCGAGTTCGATATATCAGATGTGAACTTCGTTATAAGGAATATGTTTCGCATGTATTTTTGTAACTGAGTTTTTTTTGTTCGATATATAGCATAATTCGCTCTATCCGGGTTCGTTATAATCGGGTTTGACTGTAGTTTGAGAGGAACGGTTGGGGTAGAAGTTACTGCATGCTCTCTACCCAAAGATTGGATTTGTGGTCAGTACAAGTGTAAGCTACAAGAAATCTCGAGTATCTCTGAAGGAGTAATTGGAGGTCCTAGTTAAATAGATTTTATTTTGAAAACATCAGTCTGCGGCAAACCTCTCGCACTAATGCCGCCATTTTGTGGAAATCCTGCGTAGCGTTTCCTGCACACAATTAAGCTCTAACTAATACGGGCAATGAAGTTTTTCCCTTTCGTCTGCATGCTGCGTCTCAGCATTTTGATATCTATTCTCAGACGAAAGACCTATGTCTCTACATTTTTATAGAACACGTGAGGCAGAGAAAATAATTGCGAGGTACACACGTAGACTCGCACAGAAAAGCTTGCGGAGGCTCACGCTACGGCGGCGGGTTAGCGGAACCCGACTGCGCAGGCGCGCGCGGGGAGGGCGAGGAAATTACCCCTCAGCAGAGCGAATGCGCGGGCACTACGAAGGCCGGCCCGCGGAACTAATCCACCCCACCGGAACGAATTTGCACCTTCCCAGTCGGACCCCGCTACCCGCTAACCTTAGCGTAGCGGACGGTACCCGCTATGCTAAAACTCTCTGTTGAGGGGCGAAGACACCCACGTGGACGAACAACACGCTCCTGGCTAGGGCGAGCCAGCGCATATATGCGTCGAAGCCCGCTTTCTGTTGGAGCGGCGATGGACATTTATGAAAACGAAAACATACGATTATTGTTGCTGCTCGGGTGACTTGCTCCTAGGTTGACAGTGTTTCCACGGTCACGAATTAACAAAAGTGGCGCGGGAGAACAATCCCGTAGGCACCTCGCAAGAAAGCAGCTTGGCCAGGGAGAGCGGAAGATTATGGCACCGTTTTTATCGAGCTGGCTTGTGCTACCGGCGTCAGCGTGTACGCTGCCTGTGTCGCTATAAAATATAAATGAGTTAACCTATGATTGGCATGGCGGCGGAGGAGAGAGAGAGAGAGAGAGACAACTTTATTACGCAATAATGCGAGAGTGGTTCCTCAGTCCAGGAGCCCATGTGCTGTCCAGGCTGCCGTAGCCCTGGTCACAAGCAGGAGCTGGTCCTCAGGTCGACAGCTGGACAGCAGTATCTCCCACTGCCCTAGAGCGGCGGAGGAAGCACAGATGTGTGTTATTCAGCCATAATAATGATGGCGCAGTGGCCTGCGTTTTTCAGTCATGCTCTGTGCACCATCTCGTACGCGGTTTAATCTTGCAGATGTCATTCAGGGTGATCTGCTCTTGGAAGCATGAAGTGGGGTGTTTGGGGAAGTTCGGTTGAGGCTGTTCCCACCGTATTATTGAGTCTCTCTAGATGACGGAATCGCGTGCGGAGCAGGGTTGTAGCGGGTCCATTGTTGTACTTCTCAATCAGTGATTATAGAGGATTTATTTTTCCCAATAACTGAACAAGAGAACGCTTGCTAAAAGAATTATGGGCAGAATTCATCTCTGATAAGTGTCTTTAGATCATAGTGTGGAACGGGAACCAAACCCACCCCGTTTTCATGACCCACCGAACAACCGCAACTGAACCAAAAGACGAAATAGCGGTTACAGGGCCACAAGGGAATGGTTCGACCACCCACCGCATACAACGCGTGCTCAGCGTCACTTGAGCCCATGCTCTTTCACGTACAACTATTTTCACAATTTCCGGCTTACGTGTTTCCTTCAAACCAACCACAAGCGCATAAACGATTTATTGTCGGACAGGATATGTGGAAAGGAACGCGCACTTGTACTGGAAGCGTGCGTTCGGCAGGTCGCGTGCGTGCAGAGCAAAGATGAGCAGCGCAGATATCACACTTCGGCATCCCGACATGGCAAATGAAACATCGGCTTTGCCAATACTTAAATAGATCTCACTTCGAATAGTCCAGGCACAACATAGCCCCAAGCTTGCTGCACTGCAGAAGGCTTACACATTTAAAGGATCTAATTGTTTCGTTTCACAATTCGTTTAAAAAAGGTCGCGCATCTGGAAAGTGTAACTACTATGGAAGTGTGTTTCCGGGTCTCTACGGAACAGTATGATGGCGGATGGCCACCCCCTCTCTAGATGACCTCCCTGCAACGCGCCTTTTGCGCCGCCCGAACTCCTTGTCGATCCCCGGATGATCACTTCAGAGTGTCTTCGCCACTTCTACCAGCGTGCGTGCGGTGCCCCTATGGGCGTAACCATACCTGACGTGCTCAACTTAACGCTCTAAGTGCCGTGAACCAGCTTTATTTGAACCATATTCCCGTACGCTTACTGTCACATTTCCCTAGAGGGCGTCTTGGCCTCCTTGCTAGAATAAATTCATCAATTCTATTCCACCCGGTACAAAGGAACGAAACGCCGTGGACGTGGCTCCGAATTAACCTACATAAAATCAAACAATTTTTTTTTCTTCTTCACTAAAAATCTGTCCTGTTATAAATTAAGAATCTACCACCGGTATTGAAAGATGTCCCCCGGAAGACATGGAGATAACACGCCACTACGAAGCCGTTACTGCAGTGGTTGTATGCCAGTCGTGATCCGCGATTCTGTATTGAAGGTAACGAATTGAACATAAAAAGAAACGGTACAAAGAGAATACCGCGAGAGCAGACCGGCTCTGCGGAAGATGTCACATATGCGACTAGAGGCTTATAGGCTCGCAGCAAAATTGAAGGAAAGTGCAAATTTCTTCGAATAATTCCTTCGAAATAACTATCAAAACAGTAAGCAAAAACAGACCTTTAAGAGGCCTGTAGATGCGGGACAGCTGTCTCACGTTATTGTTAAACAAAGAAGAGAAATTCAATAACGCTTTTCTAACTGTTCGAGTTTATATGCAGCAAAGCATGGTGTTTTATAAAATGCACCAAGGTCCATACTGGTTTTTCCAACTGCAGGTAGTGGCCGCTGCACTGTCAGCCAGCTAACGATGGGGCCCAGATGCTATATATTTAGTCCCTAGTTCCTGCGCCGACAACAATTTGGTGTCTACAGCTGATTGCAATCACCTACACGGGTTGCTTCAACAATTTCACAGACAGCAGAGCACACCCCAAACAGTAGTAATCCCAACTTTCCTCCTTCCTTTTGCTCGTATAATTTTAATCGACCTAATCGCGCCACACCAGAGTTCGTGTACACAAGTCGTAGCTTGCGTAGCCGGCATTCTCCAGGGGGTGCCCTTGGGTGCCCTTTTTTGCCTACAATTCCGTGTTTGCCCCGATAGCTTATCGGTCGTATCTCACGGGTTCACGCCCTATTATTTCCGCATGACTACACAAAAAAATATATGCTCACTGGGAAATCTGCTAGTTGCTCTTCGATGGCTCAGCGAACATCATCTTTCTGCGTCTACGTGTGCGCGAGCGTCCGTGTGTGTGCGTGCACGTGTGAGTGTTTTATCCGGAAGCCTTGCAGTCGATTTTCAATGTTAGATGAATGCAGGTAGCACTCTTTGGAGGTGCGCATAAACTGCGCACCAAATTTTATAGTCTTCACTATTTCTTTAGTCGTCTCCTTTCCTACTCAGCTTGAAATTTTGAACACTACTATTTCTTTTTTCTTGCACTTGGCTATCCATTTAACTTACGATACCCTTTTGGGAACCGCAGTTGACCCGGAATCACATACCAGGACCCGGAACAAAGTGATATTGCTTTGCATCGCAGTAAATTTTGAGCATTATTTGCCAGACACGAATCTCCGGATTCTTACAGGTAATAAATCCTCCAGTTTCAAAAGAACGAGTAGTGGTGCTGCATTTCGCGCTGAAAGTGAAGTTTGCTTCACTGCCATTATACACCTCGTCCTGTGAAGCACCCCTTCCAGAAAAGTAGGCGCAAGTATGGCAACCGCCGTATACCGCGAAGTGGGTGATGAAATTAAAGAATTACTAACTGAAATTCAAAACAGCGCAAAAAGACGGGGCAAGAAACGACGACACACGGCGCTGACTAGAAACTGGTTGGTTTAATCCGCAGCTTGCGAAATATACCCAAGAAAGGAAGTCGAGAAGGAATCATGATAAAAAGTAAGTACATCAAACAATGCACACAAAACGCAAGATCTATACACGCGCAATGACCAAAAAGTGAGCAATGCTGATACAGCGTAGAGATCTAACACGTGGCCAGAAGCGCGAGGCAAGGAAAGGCAATCCTGGACAGTGCAGCTTGGGTGATGTGTCCAGATGGAGGATTTCCGTAGCTCGTAATTC
Organism: Haemaphysalis longicornis; assembly: GCF_048455015.1. Taxonomy (NCBI): domain Eukaryota; kingdom Metazoa; phylum Arthropoda; class Arachnida; order Ixodida; family Ixodidae; genus Haemaphysalis; species Haemaphysalis longicornis. The sequence goes on from NW_027526305.1 coordinate 129,270, forward strand.
AACAGAAGGCTTACTAGCGCAATCGTCACCTGCCTTGTGAATGAGGTATGCTTCATAGATTTCACGCTCGCGCTGACCGTTATACATTCGTGCAACACACGTATCGTGGAATTCGGAAGAGCACCCGTGGTCGTGACAATGTGTGGCAAGGTTTCTCTCAGTGCCTGTTTTTAGTTTGTTTACATGCTCGCGCAGACGATCATTTAAACAGCGCCCGGTCTGACCAATATAGGTCTTCCCACAGAACAGCGGAGTTTCATACACAACACAGCGCCTAGAATCTACGTAAGGTTTTGTGAGGTCTTTCACGCAAAAGGTGCCTTTTGGCTCGTTTGTGTTCATTAAACCAACCAGTTGCTAGTCAGCGCTGTGTGTCGTCGTTTCTTGTCCCGTCTTTTTTCAATATTTTTAATTTCAGTTGGTATGCACCAACTAGCCCAAACCACCGTTCTAACGCAGGAAATTAAAGAATGCTTGGAAGGGCGGAAAGACGGGATGGTAAACCTTAGCGATCGAAGACGTACGAGCGGCCAGACTCACGCAAAAGTTCATTCAGAGTCTTGAATTCACAGCGCAAACAAGAAACGAGGACGATAGGGAGGGCACGACACACAGGCGCTGACTAACAACTGAAGTTTATTGCTGTGACGTCTGGCATATAAATACAGCAGAAATCAAGGCAACAAAGAAATCGACACATAACATGTGAAAATAAAATATAACAATTTCGCCACGACATCACTACCACCACGTGCTTACAAACTGTCTAGATAGTTGATTTCTTTTGATGATAGCGCGACAGAAGGGATGCTTACACACTTTTCTTCTCTTTTTGCTATTTTATGAGCCTCAATAATTTCCCTTGTCAGTTTATGCTTATTTCTACACAATATTGCGGTATTACTGAAGATAGGCTCGCACCCAGGACAGTCCCTACAATGTACTCCTAGATGGCCGCTTTTGCTTTTTTCCACGTTGCAACTATGTTCCTTTAGCCTATCATTAACGCATCTACCCGTTTGCCCGATATATTCTCTGCCACACAATAAAGGTATGCTGTATACTACTTTTGTGGCACATGGGATGACCTGTCGTTGGTGCTTCTTCCTACAAACCTGAGAACTTGGGGTATCGCTGTTCACGTGTCTACATAGTACGGAAGGTTTATCTGGAGCTGAAAAAACAACACTTACATCGGCACGCTTGGCAATTCTTTTTAGATTATGCGACACCGTATGTATATACGGCAATACTGCAACCTTCCCTTTCTTTTTGTTGTTCCGATCATTTTTTTGCCTGGTCTTCATTTTCTTCAGCAAACCTTCGGCAACGGACGTTAATAGATATGTAGGATAACCTGCATTAATTAGGCGATTAACCTGATCCATGAAACTTTCTTTTTGTTGTTCCGATCATTTTTTTGCCTGGTCTTCATTTTCTTCAGCAAACCTTCGGCAACGGACGTTAATAGATATGTAGGATAACCTGCATTAATTAGGCGATTAACCTGATCCATGAAACTAAAGCGCATCATATGAACGCATGACTTAACAAGTGAATTTTTCAGGCACAGATTCGCAGTTCCTCTTTTAACAAGTTTCGAATGCACAGAGTCATACGCAAGAAGCGACTTCCTGCCTCGAGGTTCGTATTTCCAACAAATGTGCTCATGATTAAAAGAAAGGTGAAGATCGAGAAAACGAATACATCCTCCAACGGTAAGTTCATGGGCTACTACTAGAGGCTTCAAACAGTCATTAAAAATTGTTAGGAGTTGTTGCATCAAAGTATTAGTGCTTTGTTTGTCACATGGAAACACTACTAGGTAGTCGTCAACAAATCTAGAAATGTCTGCTGAGATGGCTGTCTTGAGTCGGTCTGCTAAAACCCTATCTTTGCGAGCTAAATAAAATCACGTAATATGGGTGCGATGCATGAACCAATGCAGATTCCATTCTTTTGGATACAAGTTCCGCCGTTCCAAGTTGAAAAAGTAGAGTTCAGATAAAAGGCAACAAGTTCTAAAAATCCGGCAACCGTCATACTGGCAGCGTTCTGAAATGCGACGGGTCCATGAATGTCGATCTCGTCTTCTAAAAATTGAATCAACTTATCTTGCGGAATCGAATAATAAAGGTCTTTGACATCAAATGAGCATGCCGTGTAGTGGTTGTCTGCTTTAGCATCCAAAACCTTAATAACATCTGAAGAACTTTTCACCATGAAGGGATCGTTAATATGTAAAATCCGTAGCTTCTCCTGTAAAAACAAAGATACTTCCTTCTGCCAAGTTCCGTTCTCAGAAACAATTGCCCTCGAGGGCCACTGAACCTTATCCGTTTTCGCGTTGAAGAATATTTCTAAGGCCGAATTCGAAGACTTGTCTACCCTTCCGGCAAGGTCTTGCAAGTTTAACTTGTTGCATAGCATCTCAGCTTTAGTCTTTACTTTTGAAAGACTAATGCTGTCACGGCGGCAAAGAACGGAGTCAATTGCTTCTAAGGCTTTTAAGTTGTACAATTCTTTAGGAAGTACTACGAATCCCCCTTCCTTATCAGCAGGTAACAGAGCTAACGAGTTCTGCTTTAGGTATGACGCAACTTTTCTTACAGTTAAGTTACTAGTTGTAGGCTTACATCGAGCAAGCAGATCGACGCCCTCCAAGACACATCTATCCTCCTCGTGTTCTGCAGCCCGGCCTGACACTTGCCTTACCAAACACAAAAGTTCCGGCGCTGTTTTCCGTGGAGTTACCGCAAACTTGGGTCCACGACTGAGAACACCGTGTACATGGTTTGGAAGGCTTACTCCGCTTGCAGCATGGACTTGGTTTCTTGACGTCTCCGTTTTGGCTGGCGCGCTGGCACGAAGCTCTCTCAAGGACTGCTGCCAAAGGAACTCGGCCGTCCTGTCAGCAGTGGTAGTGTACTCTCTCCATTTCCTTCTAGCCCACGGGTGACTGTTGGTCTCGAAGAGCCTACTGTACAGGCAATCCCGAAGAAGTCGAACCTGTCACGGCCATTCCGACCGTACAATCCTGCAGACACGTAAGGCGCGGCCTACAGAAGGGTTCAAGATTATGGAACACCAACTCGCCCAAGCATCAACTTTAATCATTCAGAGACATGTGGACAAGCTCGCCAAGCGTGAATGGATTTCGTTTAGCTCCAACTTAGATCCCCGGAAGCCCCTCGCGAGGATGTGGGGTCTAGTTCGTGGTCTTCGTGCACCACGGGCTCAGTTACATCCCTTCACCTCAATTTCCCTGAGAATGAGGATAACTGACCTGGATGTAGCCGCGCCTAGGTTTTTTAGCCCTCCATCAGCGAACACATCTTACCTGGAACCGTTTTTCATGGCGGAGCTCGAGGCCGGTCTGGCCTCAGATCAGAAAGCTTCTTCCACAGGTTCTGACGCATTAGCTATGCGGTACTGAGTCGTATAACAGCTAATGCGAAGTGGTGGCTTCTCTCAGTACCCGCCGCGGTGGCTCAGTGGCTGAGGCGTTGTGCTGCTGACCCCAAGGTCGCGGGTTCGATCCAGGCCGCGGTGGCTGCTTTCCTAATGGAGGCGAAAAGCGAAGCCCGTTCGTCTAGAAAATAGGCGCACGTTAAAAATCCCCAGGTGGCCAAATTGATGACCCCTCCACTACGGCGCGCCTCATAACCCGGGTGTGTAGCTTCGGCGCGTTAAACCCGACAATCAGTCAATTCTTTCAGCGTTTAACCATGCTTGGGAGACCGACCATCTTGAACCACAGTGGAAGCGCGCCCGCATAGTACCAATTTGAAACCTGGCAAGGTGCCCACGCACATTGACTGGCCTCGTATCGGCAAATCGAGCTCCTCAGTTGCATTGGCAAGCTGATGGAGAAAATGGGAATGCAGCGCTTGGGCTGGTATCTCACTGAGAGAAGGCATATATCCGTCGCAGATGTCAGGCTTCCGCAAGAGCCGGAGAAGCATTGATAACCTCATTGCCCTTGCGACACATGTTAAGCAGGCAAAGGATCGACGGCAAATAACCATCCCAGTGTTCATTGACATAAAATCGGCGAATGACTGTGTGCTCCATGGAGATATATGCACAGCAATGAGGTCTGAAGGCATTGCGGGACGCATATGCGATTGGATCTGCAATTACCTCTCCGGCAGAAGCATCTACATGCACGTATACCAGACGCTGACACATCGTCGCACAACGTAACCCGCGGTGTCCCCCAGGGCGGCGACCTGAACCCAACTCTCTTTAACCTTTTCCTGGTCCGTCTTGAGAGGTGTCTGCCGCAATCGGCGAAAATCCCAATGCACGCAGGCGTGTATTCATTTGGTGCTGATGCCAGAACCAACGTGTGATTCTCGCGAGGCTTCAGCGTGCCCTTAACTCGGTTGCGAAGTTTCTCGCGATACGCGGCCTTAATATCACCCGCCAAGTGCACTGCAATGGCCTTCACTCAGCGGGATGTATCCAAGTGCCATTTAACGACCGCTGGCGTACCAGTGCCATACGTCGATCACCACAAATGCATTGGTGTCACCTTTGACCGCCATCTGACATGGGCACCACATGTTCACAGCTTAAAACAAAAGCTGACATTATTTGCTTGCAGTATTGACATGCTGTCCAGCAGCGCTGGTGGGTGCCGCGTCAGCTCCCTTTTAAGGCTGTATGACGCTCTCTGTGAAGGCCTCCTCCGCTACAGCCTCCCAGCACTGACCCCACTCTCCAAAGGAAACTGTAGAGGGCTAGGGGGCCTACAGGCCAAAATACTTCGAACCTGTCTTGTGGTTCCGAAGACCGCATCTACTGTGGGAACCGTGAGAGAAAGTAGGCGTCTTTCGTTTCCTGCTCTGCAGGCACTTGAGCTATGTCGAACGCAAGTGTGCATTGTGTCAAGACAGTGTGGGAGGTCTTACCTTCACATTACCAGGCTGCAGCCCCTTTTCTTCGGGCCAAAGGCACACACCGGCCCCAACTCTGACTTTTTTACCTTGGAGCTCATTAATAAAACAATATAGCCCATACGCATGTGTTCACGGATGGATCTGTGACAGGTGCCTCTTCGACGAATGGGATCTGGATACACTCGTCGCGAGCCGCCATTTGCGTCCCACTAGCCACAAGACATTAACTACGGCTACCGAGCTCGCTGGGCTGCGGGCCGCTTTTCACTACATCGTAAAGCAGCCACCCACTAAATGGGCTTTTTTCACTGATTCCCAGTCCGCTCTAGTGCAGTTAGCATCACAACCGAAAGATCAGATGACATGGAAGATACACTATCTGCACCTCCAAGCAACACAAAAGCGGCGCAGCGTAGAACTGCAATGGCTTCCTGCTCACTGCGGAGTTGCCGGAAATGTTGCATCTGATAATTCAGCCTCATCGGCCCACAGCCTCTCTGTTCCACCGCTGTCCATTCCCTTTACAAGAAGAATGCGGCAACCCTCGCACCCTCGATTGCCTGGAGAACACGGCGGCGTACGTGAACCCACAAAAGACTTCAGTATACGCATCTGCATCTAATTGACCCTAAAGGTAGCTTGAAGATGCCTCCTGGGCTCAGCAATCGTGAGGACGCTGTACTGCATCGCCTACGTCTGAATCTGAACGGGGCTTGCACACAACATTCCCTCTGTAAATTCCAGCTTCACCACTCTGTTGAGCATGTGATGTAACAGAATATATCACACATATCATCTGCATCTGTCAAAAGTTCACAGTGCCAAGGCAGACTCTCCTAACATCTTTGTGTATGCCGCACCACGCAGGCCTCGAACTTAGGGCAATTTTAGGGCTTTGGTCGGACCCACGCTAGGCCGTGGGGGCTACCAAAGCTCTGTTGGTGTTCTTGCGTAGCACTGGCTTGGACCAAGTGTAGTGGTTAACTTCCCTACCAAACTCTGTGTATGTGCCTGAAAATTCGTGCGCATCACGTCAGTTTTTTAATTGTTTTTTTATTAGTTATTTCACAGAACTTCCTATTTTTGTTTCTTCATTAGGCGTAGCAAGCTGAGCGAAATGGCTCTGCCAACCTCGCTTGTACCATGAATTGTATTCTCTCTCTCTCTAGAGAATGCTCCACGTAAAAGCAGTTTCTGGGTGGATTTTTGGTGTGGTGCGTGGATGTTTTAGTGATTACGACTCTGCCTTGGTATGGCCACTATATTTTATTAAACATCAGTAGGAATCAACGCGGTACCCTCTGTTGACGTTGGACTCTATTATCGCGCTCTTTCGGTTTAAACCTTTGAAACAATCCGCCGGTAACCGGACACTATAGCAAGGTCGTGGCGAAAACTGTACCAGTGTCAAGTTTGTGGCTTTGGCCTCGCAGCCAAACCTGCATGCAGAATCTTTCCCCTCCTGGAATGCCTATCGCTGGACTCTGTTGAAAGCGGGCTGCACCGCATACGTGGTCGGCTGCTGTCCGCCCGATGACTCTGGGGACTGATTGAAATTGGGTTCACAGTTAATCTTATGAATGCTTGCCTTTAAGTATAAATTCCGCAGGACAGCACAGCTCATGCGCCTTTATCGGGCGCTCACCGTTGTAGTTTATCGACGACAAAAATGCGCATCACCCACGCACAAGCCTATCACGTTTCCATAGTAACCGGGCATCTGTGCGTCTGTGCCCGCATTTTTCTTTTACGTGACAGAACTTGGCTGTTCCCTGCGCGCCGTGTATATGGCCTCTAACCCATTTATTTATTTAATCTCCAATTTATGCTAAGACTTGTAGGTTGAAAAGTGCCTAAGTTATCAACGGCACCCCATGAATGTGTCCCAGGGCACCAGAGGTATCCCGTGAGATGAGGTGGAACACGTCATAAAAAACGCCTAAGAATATGCCCTCAAGCCAAGACTGTGTCTCCTAAAAGTTTCTAATACGCATAAATCTAATTATTTTCCCAGTTTTAGAAACGGTCTTTGCCAAATAACCATGACATTCCCATACCCAAAATGACATAGGCAGGTCCAACCCAAAGCACGGCAAATTTCTGTCCTATATCCCTCGAATCGACAGGATGTAAAATTAAAGCCGACATTCTGTCCAAGTGACATGAGGTGGCCCCTAGTGTTGCGGTTGGCCTCCTTCTTCCAAACGTGTGTGTCTGACGGACCACCTCTGAAGTGGGGAAGTGAGGTTAGCTTCACTGCCTGTTATTCAGCTCGACATGAATGGAGCATTCGACTGCTTAAAGCACTTACATTAATTCGGCCTCGTCCATTTCTGCGAAGTGCAACGCACAATGGTAGTGTAGATTTAGAACTTCAGCTATCCGATTGTGAGAATAGTGTCACCGCTTAATCCCCGTACGCAACTTGGTACGCCTTGCCAGCGCAGTGTCTCCTATTGTGGTTTATTCGGAACCACTGTGTCGCGTAACTACTCCCTCTTCACAAAAGTAAGCATTGTTTTGAGGGGACAGGAGATCTCTGCACAAACAAGCCTCTGCCGACGATGTCACTCCTATCTTGTCATAAGTGGCTAAGTTTCTGGTCGTCGTTCAACCGGCCGATTCGTGTCTTCACCGGTGCGTAGCTGAAGCTCGACAGATAAAAAGTGTCATGGCTGGAACGCTGCGATAGAAAACCCGTTAGATCTAAGCCGCATGGTGGTCAGGTGCAGTCGGTACCATGCATAGCGCGTGATCGCCATCGGGAAGGCAGTGGCGTCTTTGTGGTGGCCGAAGCTCGGCGCTGTAGGTTTCGAGCAGCGTGGGGCCTGTTGTGCCATCTGATGTGCCTCGCGCATCACCAGCATCGAGTCGAACCTGTTCTAGCCCTACTTCAACTGTATACGCAAAGAACTCGGCCCTTGGAAAGCCAGAAGAGGACTGACAGACCGCCTTTTTTTGTAAGCCATTAGAACAATTAAATGGTGAGCACCTTTTACATTTTATCTGTTTTTCTTTGTAGTGCTTGTTTATGCTCATGATTTGAAGGTCAATGCAACCGGCTCGAGACATTTCCTTCTTTTTATCCTATAGATCCCTAGGTTGGGTCAAGTTTATTCCGAATAAAGATGTTAATTGTCGCCATCATCCGCGGCCTTTTTAAGCAGTTGTGCTCCTGTGCCCCAGTTCTCATTCCTACGACTGGTCTACCTGAAGCCCGTTCTACATGGCGCGAATTTCGCGTGCGAATTCGCAGCTGTGGCGCTGCTCGTGCGGCAAACTGACATATATTTTCCTATTTTCACTGCTGCGATAAACTGCCAAATGCCAAGCCGCGTTCACAAGAAAAGTCGGACTATTTCAAACATTTGGAAATTTGACACAGCAACGAGAATAGATCGTTTTGCCACACGAGCGGCGCCACAGCTGCGAATTCGCGCGCGAAATTCGCGCCATGTAGAACGGGCTTAAGACTTTCAAAGCGTGCAGGGGTGAGTGTGCCCTTGTGTGCTTCGCCCTCCATCATCCTTTTCCTTGATGGCATATAGCCTCGCACTTTGCTTCTGTATAAAACACGTAAAGTTACCGGTGTAGAAATAATGACGACATTATGGTTAAGATGTCAACTTTTGGAGCAATAGGGCACTGACTTTTTCGCCCCGTACTTCCAAATAATTTTTTTGTTTATTTGATAAGTTAATAGGCGGCCAGGCTTGGTGGCTCACAGCTAAGAACAACCATGTTTTCACAGTACCAGTGTCTTTTACACAGCTCTCACTTCATAAATTATGTTCTTTTTATATATATAAATTATATATATATATATATATATATATATATATATATATATATATATATATATATATATATATATATATATATATATATATATATATATATATATATATATATATATATATATATATATATATCACAGAAAGGAGAGTCGGATCCCACCTGGCGGGCATTTTTTCTCCGCTTTCTTTCTTTCTTTCCAAATTCTTTATCTGCTTCAATGATCTACCACACTCCCCTTTGCTTTCCGAGGTTTCCTTGACTGCCAACTCATATTTCTGTGTTATTTTCTACGAGCCCCTCATTTCGTATTCTGATTCGCTATATATATATATATATATATATATATATATATAATATATATATATATATATATATATACATACATACATAGGAATAGCGGATAACTACGGCTTCTACGAACCCGTACAGAATTGCCAGGTAAAACACCCCATGGGAATAGATAATCGATGAGTGAGAATGTTTGGCGCTATGGATGCACCCATCTCTTACCAGCGGAACTAGTTTATAGGAGCTGGCGTTAGCATCCGGTTCACGAATTAGGCTCTTCAGTGCGGGAAGAAATAATGAAATATATGGTGTAATCACCCGTGTTTCTGTCTCAGGTTGCTTCAAAAAATGGGAATCTCACACGTACCCTTTAATACTTCCCGCATTAGAAAGTTTTTTTTTTATTTACGTGATAAACAACTCTCTGCAGAAAAGTGTTCTTGTAGTTTCGAAACTTATTAAGAACTATGCGCCGTAATGCCAATGACTCACAGCTAAGTAATTCGTATCCGGCTTTACCAGACGTCCCAGCCCGCATTAGTACAAGAACTACTAGCATCAGGTCGTACAGGCGCCATTTCTACGATACGTCCTACAAAAATACCTCTGAAAACATCCCGCAGGATGTATACGGCAGTTTCGTATCTCGTATCCGTCAGTTCCTGCGAGTTTTCCAGGACAGCACAACATCCGAAGCGTCGAATCCGCCCGGAGGTCACGTAAGAACGGATGAGCAGCCGCTGATTCGACAGGAAAGAAATAATCTTCTATTTAGGGGACTTCCTCGTGGCCACCAAAACAAAGGATGCGCAGGAGTCAACAACCTGTGTTTCTGTTTTTTTTTTTTTTCCCCTGCTTCCGTGCACCAGTACTGGGTCGCGGATCATTATTGTTGCCGCGCCCGACATTACGAGGCCCCCATAAGCGGGAACGCTCTCATTTCTGCCTCTCTCCTAAGTTAGCTACCACCTAGATTGACCTGTTAAGCTTTCTTTATAAGCTGCAAGCTTATAACCGGAACGCATCAAACTGATGTACAGGTGCCGTCAGAAGTAATTAGAGCACGGGAACTGTGGCCGAACCGCATAGAAGCGCCGTGTAGCTGCAACGGCGGTAAACGAAAGGAGCAGAACACGCATACGCGCCTGCCGATGGTGATAGCCCTTCTATACTTCTCAACCCACTTCTTTTAACGCGGCTTCGAGCATTATTCGCTGCATACTGGTCTCGGCGATGGCGCTGATAGAAGACCCACCTAAAATGTTTGGAAAAAAAATTGTCACTTCAGATCCCTTCGATTGCGACTCTTCTCCAGCAGCTCGCGTGCGCTGAAAGTGTGTGAGCGACGCTGCCAGATACCGCCTCTGCTATCAGTGCCATCGCTGAGACCAGCATGCAGCGAATAATGCTCGAAGCCGCGTTAAAAGAAGTGGGTTGAGAAGTATAGAAGGGCTATCACCGTCGGCAGGCGCGCATGCGTGTTCTGCTCCTTTCGTTTACCGCCGGTCCAGTTTCGCGGCGCTCCTATGCGGTTCGGCCACAGCCATAGGCTCCTATATAAAGGAGGCTATGCCACAGCTCCCGTGCTCCAATTACTTCTGACGGCACCTGTACATGGTTTGACAAGCGACAGAAAAATAGATTTGAAACAGCAGAATGCTGCTTTGAAGAGTGCAATCGGTAACGGTAAAAGTAAGCCCTGATACAATAAGATAACGTAGAAAACATATACAATGTGTTCCATGCATGTTCCATGCCATGTTCAATGAGCCACTTTGAACAGCTGTCTTCAGCAAACCGCGGGTGCCTTTGTAGTAGCAGGAATTTGCATGAAATGGTCATATCTTATGACCTATTTGTTTAAAAAATCATTTGCCGTCAAATAGCAATCACTTTTGGGCTATAGGGCACACACTTCTTTAAATAGGTTTTCATCCTTTTGTGCGAATATGCCAAAGGCAAAACAGAAAGGCTCACCCTACACGTATAAACTAAAACTGGTTTATATTTAATCTAAATAAAAAACCACAGCATTGCCATTTATTTTGCTTTATTTAATTGGCCATAAACTGCGACCTCAGTCGAAAACCGGAGCGCAATTTAGCCGGCCGATCCCCACACTCCCTTTTTACGGCCAGCTCGCTTACCGACGTTTAAACTAGAAATAGAATGGAATAGATGTAGTTGGCCGCGCGTGTTGAATTCGCTGCAAATTGCTTCAAAAGATGATAGCCTTGTGCCGTCCTTATCATGCAACATCTCTCACTTCTCCCCCACCTCCCTTCCCGCTCTTCCTCTCCCCTCCGGCTTCTCCCATAACAAATTCAATGGAGGTTGGTCAGTTCAATTCAATTTTACCGCGTTCGTACTGTCTGCGCGCCATCTGTTCGGACATCGCACGTCCTCCAAAGCGAAAGCTTCCTTATTGGGACTCATGGCGTTCTGCGAAAAAACTAATGCGTTTCCCCATAGACCAGTTGGTCGACCGAAAAGCTCTCATAAGATCTCTGGCCACACGGCGCATGCGTGAAACGGGGCTTCCATTGTGTCAAAACGGTTGCTTGAAAATCGCGGAAAAGCAACGGTTCTCGGTAAGACGTAATACGCGCATCGATGACGAAGAAGGAGTACAATGGTATATTACCATTATATCATAAACCATCATCATCATCACCATCACCAGCCTATCTACGCCCACTGCAGTGCAAAGGCCCCTCCCATTAATCTCCAATTACCCCGGTCCTGTGCTAACTCCGACCAATTTATCCCCGCAAACTTCTTGATCTCATCTGCCCATCTAACTTCCCGCCGTCCCCTGCTACGCTTGCGTTGTCTAGGGATCCGCTCTGTTACCCTTAATGAACAACGGTTATCTTGCCTTCGCATTACATGCCCTGCCCGCGCCCATTTCTTCTTAATTTCTACTAATATGTCCTTAACACGCGTTTGTTCCCTGACACACTCAGCTATCTTCTTGTCCCTTAATGTTACACCTATCATCTTCCATTCCATTGCTCGCTGAGCCGTCCTCAATTTAAGCGGAACCCTCTTAGTGAGCCCTCCAAGTTTCTGCCCTGTAGGTGAGTACCGGTAAGATGCAGCTGTCATACACTTTCTTCTTCAGGGACAATGGTAGGCTGCCATTCATTATCTGAGATTGCCTGCCAAATGCACTCCACCCCATTCTTATCCTTCTAATTATCCCTGCCTCATGGTTCGGATCCGGGGTCACAGCTTGGCCTGAGTAGATATGTTCGCTTACCACTTCCACTGCCTCGCCACTATCTCAAACCGCTGTGCTGTCCGAGGTTATTGATCATTAATTTAGTTTTCTGCATA
>NW_027526305.1:141698-256698 GCF_048455015.1 Haemaphysalis longicornis
TGGTGTCGATATGGTCCATTGTTGAATAGCCTTTACGGAACCCTGCTTGTTTTTTAGGTGGACTGAAATCTAACGTGGCAGAAATTCTGATAGCGATTACCTCGGTAAATACCTTGTAGACGACTGACAGTAACTGATCGGCCTGTAATTTTCAAGTCCTTCATGTCGCCTTTCTTATGGATTAGGATGATGTTCCCGTTCTTCCAAGATTCCGGTACTATTGCGGTCATTAGGCATTGCGTATACAGGTTCGCCAGTTTTTCAAGTACAATTTCTCCGCCGTCCTTCAAGAGGTCTGCTGTTATCGTATCCTCACCAGGTGCTTCGCCCCTTTTCATTTCTTTCAAAGCCTTCCTTTGCCGAACGAGAAAGTAGTTCAGAGGGGATAGACATCCCACCAGTAACGACCGAAGAAGTAAGGAAGGCGAATACATAACTGCATCTAAATACATGATAGCTGAAATTTAAATGTACTCTCGGCATTAGCCTTTCCATGCGGTCAGGAACTCTATTTCCGAAAAAAAGCTTCACGAAAACTAGATGATTAGTTTACGAGATATATGCTATCACTGTCGCATCGACTAAAGAACGCCCACAACAAACGTTTTGCGGATGCGCTGGGTTTTCCCTTATGCCTGTGTGTGCGTGTCCGCGGGTGTGCGAGATTTGTTGAATTCGCCTTAGGAAGAACGCGCCAACCACCTATCTAAAAATAATATCTTCCTGGTTAGGCTGATCCAATCCTTCGTGGTGGGCCACATCGCCTACGTGGCCGCCTACCACGACTGCTTTCCATACGATCGAAATGAAATAAACGCACTCATACGAAAGGCCTACAACGTGGCACTCGGCCTGTTCGAACCGACAAGCACGGCGTTGTTCCTCCAGCTAGGCGTTCACAACACGGTGGAAGAAATCGCCGACAGGGCGTCGAACCGGAACAGGAACCGAACCGAAAACCGGAACCGAACCCGAATTTTTGCCCGGAACCGGAACTGAACCGGAACCGTATTTTTTCCGCCATTTTGGAACTGAACCCGAACCGGAACGAATCGAAGGAACCGTTCCGAACCGGTTCCGGGGCCTCAAAAATGTGATTTCTAATTTTCCATTTCGGTACCCTACCTTGCGTCTGAAGATATTTTGCCACTCGCCAGACAGAACCATGAACTATTTTGCGCAGTCTGCAGTTCCCAAGGCCCATAATGTTCTCTTCTAATTATTTCTTTCGATGAGACCGCCGCCTTCGCTGCCTTGTAGTCCACTTTGTTTTGGCTCTTGTACCTATAGATGCTTCTCTCTTGTCGAAACGTCGGACAAAAGTTGAAGTCAGCCTCATGAGTCCTGCCACAGTTTGGACAGCGCTTCTCAGTTGAAGTACAGGCCTTCAGCTCATGGTCGTCTCCACAGCGGGGGCAGCGCAATTTGCGCTTGCACGTTCCAGCGATATGACCGAAACGCTGACATCGCGTACACTGCACCGGCTTCTCTTCGTAGTCGTACACCTGGTGTCGAGTGTATCCCACGATGACATATTCAGGTCTCGTGTCAGTGTTGAAAATAATTTGCATGACCTCTGATGTCCCCATGCGTCGCGCCGATCGTGCTGGTGTTCTCAGCCGCACGCTCTCAAGTATTTCAATGTCAGTGATGCCCTGAGGTACTCCTCTGATAACTCCAACAGCGCAGCTTGCTGGGCGAGGTTCATAGGCACGCACGGGAATGTCCCCGATCGCTGTTATTTGCAGGAGGCGTTCAGTAGCGTCGGAATTCCTTGTGTCTATAGCCATGAAATTGAGCCTGTAATTTGGTCGCAGCTGCAGCACCCCATCCGGTGCCTTGCCTTCCAGGCTTTCTTTCAGTAACAGTGGATTAAAGCGAGTAATATTTTTTTTTTAATCCAGCGGCTTTAAGATCACAGTAAGCCCATGCTTTGGGGCACTTGCAGCTGCGTTGCCTGCCGCGACAGACAGAGATCTTTTAGATCCTCGACGTCGTTTGGGAGGCACAACAAGTTGAAACTCCTCGTTGGAGGGGAGTGTGCCGTCTTTAGCGTACTCATAGGTCATGGTGGTCGAAGACTCGGAAGAGATTGAGCATTGAAGAAACGCTCCACGCGTCGCGACACCACCAGAACCACAGAAGAGAGGCGAAGTCAGAACACCGATTTTGACTTCTCCGAGTTCCCGCCGCTACCACCTCAGACGCCTGGTCATGTTCCGCAAGTTCCAACCCCTCCCACCGCTCCTGCTGCCCCACGGCAGCAAGCCTGGACACGTGCCAGCCAAGACCGCATGAGCCGGCAGAGCGTGCAACCATCTACGAACTCTGGCTCATCAATACTCTTCCTCGTTGACGCCGTACGGTCAGTTCTAGCACCTTTCACGTCTCCTGTGACTCGTGCTATCCTTACTCTACTTGACACCATTACCCCCTTCCTTCGAAACTGGCTGCAACTTCTATTAGGAGTGCTATGGCGGTGCCGATGCAAACTCTTCGGAATCAGGCAACAGTGTTTCAGTGGAATGCCTGCGGACTATCATCTCGGTTGTCTGACTTTAGGCAACTCATTAATACACAGGTTCCCAGTCGTCGCCATTTCAGAATCCAGGCTGCGTCGGGATGTCCGCCTTTCAGGATACTCTCTGCATCGGTCTTTGACGAGCTCAGAAAACAGCAGAGTGCTCCTTGCAATTCGTAATGACTTAACTTTTCTAGTGAATAATGTTGAGCCAGATGACTCGAATGAGTATGTCGCGGCAACGGCGAAGCACAATCAGGTGGCTTCCACTGTAATCACAGGATACATTGCACCTAAGGCAAAGTTCAGCGTTAAGCGCCTGCAAGCCCTCTTGGACCCTACACCGCCGCTGCACTTGCTTACGGGGGACTTCAACGCGCACCATCCAGCTTGGGGCAGTGTTAAGACGACACCAAGGGGAAACCGTCTGCTCGATGTGGCCAGCCAAGCAGGACTATCAGTGCTCAACAGTGGTTGTCCCACGTTCTTTCGGGGCAGGGCTTCAAGCGTGTTAGATGTGACTATAGTGTCCACTTCTCTGCTGACTGTCGCATCCTGGTACCCAGACATTGAAAGCTTCGGCAGCGACCATATCCCGACGTACACCATGATTGAGGGAGTTCGCGGCGGTACCATCAAGCGGCCATTGTCGACTGTAAACTGGTCGACTTTCCGAGACATGCTGGAGGATAATGCTGCTGCATTGTCTACGAGCGAGGAGCTGGCGGAATCTATTGCCAGGGCCCAGTCACACTCAACACGGCGGAGCGTGGCACCAAAGGCGTGGGCACCAGTGGACGGAAAGTATGAACGCCTTCGCGCGATTAGCTGGAGAGCAGAGCGCCGTGCGAGAAAAAAAATTGCGCCAATCCACCCCGTGAATGTGGTTGGAAAGCAAAGCTGTAAACGGCACCCATAACGATTACCCCTGCGAGTACACCTAAGTTCACTCACATCGCTCTATAAATAGCAAAACCAGAGAGAAGTGAAATGCACTTAACCACACCATTTATTACTTCAAAGAGATATTCTTGCTAAGGTTAAATCAATGCAGGAAGCATGAAGGGTGTTTGGTTGAGTTGTATTGGTGTAGCACAAGAGTGGAGCGTTTTTTTATAAAATTAAAGTAAGCTCCAACCCGGTGTTAGACGATCTGTCTTCTCCGTCTGCGCCGCGGACGGAGGCGACTGGATTTGCGGCAGAGAAGGAGGAGGAGGAAGAAATACTTCTGTTCAGATTTCTGAACGGCCCAGAGTGCAGCCCTGGGGAGTAATTCCTTCTTGTGTGGGGCCCATATGCAGTCCGCGCGGCCTGTGTTCTGTCCACCCGCTCAAGCGGGGTAGGTAGAGAGGGCCTGGACAGCAGCATCTCCCATTGCTCTTGTTGGGTAGTTCACGGAAAGAGAGAAGGGTAATCAGGGCTAAAGTTGCACACCCCGATTACGAGGCGAAGTGTTCCTACTTCTGAGCAAAATTTGCATTCAGCGTCGTAGCGATTCGGATACATTAAGTGAAGACGCGTAGGCTGTGGGAAGGAGCCCGGTTTGTGTGAGCCGTACAGTAGTTTGTTGTTCTCTGGAAAGGTCAGGGTAAGGCGAAGGTACGGTCTGTCTCAGAAGGCGATAATGGTGGGTTATCTCCCTGAACGTGACAAGCTCCCTCGTGCAGCTCCATAGCACGAGAGGTAAAAGCGCAGGCTTGTTGGGTGGGCGTATTTGTTGCCCTCCATTGAAGCGTGAGGGGGTGTCCAGATGAGCTGAATGGAACCGTTTGGGGAGTGTTTTTTTAGCACCCGCATTGCAAGTCAGGACACCCAACCCTACTGGTAATTCTAGTAGGCTTGCTGGGAATCGATGACTACCGTCCGAACCCCTGGTTGAGCGAGAGCCAAGGTGATTGCTGCCTCTTCTGCTGCCGCCATTTCTCGGGTCCTAAGCGAGGTACACGCAAGTAGGTTGGTCCTGGAGGTAGCCACGATCATGGCGTATTACTGCCCTCAATGTTTGGAGGCGTCTGTGTAGGTAACTGCATGATCCACACCGAGGGTGGTGTTTAGCGCTTGAGCCCGTGCTTTTAGGTGACCCTCGTCATGTGAGGGGTTCATATTCATAGCAAAGGGAACATCTCTAGTTTTAGTCTCCAAGAGTCTGGGAATACGTCAATCGGAGTGACATTCTGGGCTGCCCAGCCAATCTGGTGAAGCATGCGGTTACCCATCGCAGTTCTGAGTCAGACCTTCTGGTTAGAAAGATGGCCTTCTATCAGCTCTTCCACCGTGTTGTGGAGCCTCGTGCTAAGCAGCCTCTGTGTGTACGCACTCATGAGAAAACCAATGACCTGCTCGACCCCTTTTCTAATCATTATATAAAGCATCTCTATGTCTTCCTTGTCGAGAAGACGACAGGGGGTTCACGTAAGTAACTCTCGAGAGGACACTTTAGGACTCGCTTCTTGGTTGCAACTCGCCTGATCATGTGTATGATTTGATTAATGCTGTTTTTGAGGCGCTGCAAGGAGACGTCACTCTTGGTTTTAGCCTCGAGATGTAGGCCCAGGATCTTGATGCTGAGGCTTGGAGTGATGGCCTGCCCATCAAGGAGTATTTGAATGTATGCCTTGGTTTGGCATGAGGGTGGACGAGAAGGAGCTGTGATTGTTTACGTGAACACTGGAGGCCACAGGCTTTAGATTGATTGATTGATTGTGGGGGTTTAACGCGCCGACGCAACGCAGGCGATGAGGCGCGCCGTAGTGGAGGGCTCCGGATTAATTTTGACCACCTGGGGATCTTTAAAGTGCGCCGAAATCTCGTACACACGGGCGTTTTTGCTTTTCGCCTCCATCAGAAAAGCGGCCGCCGCGGCCGGGAATCGAACCCGCGACCTCGTGCTCAGCAGCGCAACACAGGCTTTAGCACATTGGCGTACTGGAAGTGCAATGTCATGCATTGGTGTGAGCTTCCTTTAATTTTTGTAACTCTTAGCACATGAGCAAGGTGCGCACAGGGCCCCTGGACGGGCGTGAGCGGTCATGTGACGCTTTTACGTGGCATTCAGCGAGAACGCAGGGGGTAAACCCGTAGATGTGCTTGGTGGGTACACCACCTGTCGTCCCCGTCTTCGCGTGGGCTCGTAGCTAAATCGGTAAGACAACGGGCTCTCCGTTTGTTAGTCTAGTAGTTCCAGGTTCGATTCCCGGCGGTGCCGGTAAATTCTTTTAAAGCAAAGCTTTTTACCTCTACCCCCCAAGGGTTCTTTCGCGACCGTTGGTGTCACCAGAAAACTCCAGCGAACAAATAAAAGAATTCACTGGCACGCCGGGAATCGAACCTGGAACTAATAGACTAACAAAGCGAGAGCCCGTTGTCTTACCGATTTAGCTACGAGCCCACGCAAAGACTGGGAAGACAGGTGGTGTACTCGCCAAGCACATCTACGGGTTTACCCCCTGCGTTCTCGCTGAATGCCACGTGAAAGCGTCACGCGACCACTCACGCCCGTCTAGTGGCCCTGTGCGCACCTTTCTCATAGGATAAGAGTTGAAAAAATTAAAGGAAGCTCACACCAATGCATGGCATCTCACTTCTAGTACGCCAATGTGCTAAAGCCTGTGGCCTCCAGTGTTCACGTAAACACTTACAGCTCCTTGACGTCCGCCCTCACGCCAAACCAAGGAATACACACGGATGACCAGGCCGTCACTCCAAACCCCAGCATCAAGATCCTGGGCCTACATCTCGAGGCTAACACCAAGAGTGAAGTCTCCTTGCAGCGCCTCAAAAACAGCATTAATCAAATCATACACATGATCAGGCGAGTTGCCACCAAGAAGCAAGGCCTAAAGGAATCCGGTACCTTTCGATTAATTGAAGCTTTCGTCTTCTCGAGAGCTACTTACGTCAACCCCCTGTCTTATTATCGATAAGGAAGAAATAGAGATGTTTTATATAATGTTTAGAAAGGCGGCCGAGCAGGCCATTGGTCTTCTCATGAGTGCGTCCACACAGAGGCTGCTTAGCACGGGGCTCCACAACACGGTGGAAGAGCTGATAGAAGGCCATCTTTCTAACCAGAAGGTCCGACTCAGAACTGCGATGGGTAACCGCATGCTTCACCAGATTGGCTGGGCAGCCCAGAATGTCACTCCGCTTGACGTACACCCAGACTCTTGGCGACTAAAACTAAAGATGATCATTTTGCTTAGAAATATGAACTCCTCACATGACGAGGGTCACCGAAAAGCACGGGCTCAAGCGCTAAACACCACCCTCGGCGGAGATCATGCAGTTATCTACACAGACGCCTCAAAACATCGAGGGCAGCAATACGCCATCATCGCGGCTACCTCCAGAACCAACCTCCTTGCGTGTACCTCGCTTAGGACCCAAGAAATGACGGCAGCAGAAGAGGCAGCCACCATCTTGGCTCTCGCTCAACCAGGAGTTCGGAGGTTAGTGATCGATTCCCAGCAAGCCTACTGGAATTACCAGTAGGGTTGGGTGTCCTGACCTGGACTGCGCGTGTGAAAAAACCACTCCCCAAACGGTTCCATTCAGCTCGTCTGGACACCCGCTCACGCTTCAATGGAGGGCAACAAATACGCCCACCCAACAAGCCTGCGCTTTTACCTCCCGTGCTATGGAGCTGCACGAGGACAGTCACCCGCCTGTCACGTTCAGGGAGATAACCCAGCATTTTGCCTTCTGAGACCGACCGTACCTTCGCCTTACCCTGACCTTTCCAGAGAACAACAAACTACCCTACGGCTCATACAATCGGGGCTCCTTCCCACAGCCTACGCGTCTTCACTTAATGTATCCGAATCGCTACGACGCTGAATGTAAATTTTGCTCAGAAGTAGCAACACTCCGCCCCGTAATCGGGGTGTGCGACTTTAGCCCTGAGCACCCTCCTCTCTTTCCGTCAACTACCCAACAAGAGCAATGGGAGATGCTGCTGTCGAGGCCCTCTCTACCTACCCAGCTTCAGCGGGTGGACAGAACGCAGGCCGCGCGGACTGCATATGGGCCCCACAGAAGAAGGAATCACTCCCCAGGGCTGCACTCTGGGCCGTTCAGAAATCTGAACAGAAGTATTTCTCCCTCCTCCTCCTTCTCTGCCGCAAATCCCGTCGCCTCCGTCAGCGGCGCAGAGACGGAGAAGACAGATCGTCTAACACCGGGTTGGAGCTTACTTTAATTTTATAAAAAAAGTTTCCACTCTTGTTCTACACCAATACAACTCAACCAAACACCGTTCATGCTTCATGCATTCATTTAACCTTAACAAGAATATCTCTTTGAAGTAATAAATGGTGTGGTTAAGTGCATTTCACTTCTCTCTGGTTTTGCTATTTGTAGAGCGATGTGAGGGAATTTAAGTGACGTCGCATGGGTAGTCGTTATGGGTGCCGTTTACAGCTTTGCTTTCCAACCACATTCACGGGGTGGATTGGCGCGATTTTTTATTTGTTCGCTCTGGAGTTTTCTGGTGACACCAACGGTCGCGAAAGAACCCTTGGGGGGTAGAGGTAAAAAGCTTTGCTTTAAAACGAGCACTAAAAATTATCAGAAAAAAACACGCCTGCTTTTTTTCTTCGAACCCGTTTGAACCCGTTTGAACCGGTTCGAACCGGAACCGAATATTGCTCTGGAACTGAACCCAAACCGAACCCGAAAGGCGTGAACCCCAACCCGAACCGAACCCGAAAAAATTCCGGTTCGACACCCTCATCGCCGAAGCGCAACGAACGGCACAGTCAGAACGACTGTCTATAACCCAGGCGGGCCGTCGAATCCTGGCCAGCCTAGGGTATAACATCCAAGACAAGAACGAAAACCGAACCACCATACCACTGGACATACACCGTCAAATCAAGGTAGACCACCCAAGAACACCCAAGGCCACCAGGCGTAGCCAGGAATTTTTTTCGGGAAGGGGGGGGGGGGGCGGTCGAGCAAAATATGGGACGGGGAAATATGCAGTCTAGTAAAATACGTTGTTGGGCTAGTTGGTCAATCATTATTAACAGATGTATAGCGCAAAAAAATACGAAGGACAAAGAATGCACGAGGACGAAGGGCTAAGAAGGCAAGCGTACGTGCCTGACATTGAGCGTTGGAAGCCAGCAGAACGAGAAGGGGCGGGTTAAGCGAAGAACACGAGAAAGGGCCCGTATAAGTCCTCGTCCTCGTGCATTCTTTGTCCTTCGTCTTTTTTGTGCTATACATCTGTTAGAAATATGTAGGCAAGGCTTCTTGCACGTTGTTTTTCAAACGAAGCTTGAAATAACTGACTTTAACATGCGATTTGTGTATGCTGAACGCTAACAGCTTAGATAATGATGATGACAATGATGATCGCCCAAAATTCCCGTTCGCTGGTCTATGGGTAGGTCACGGGCGATTCGTTCGTCTGTAGAGCAGCGGTTATGCGGTCACGCGCTCGTGAGAGTGGTCATGAGTGTGCTCGTGAGTGGCGGGCGCTCCCCAAAGTTCGTCAGGCGGAAGTGGAGGCCAACACTGAATGTTTACTATTAAGATTAGCGTGTTTAGATTTTCCTTTAGAAAAGGGACTAATAAGTTTTCTTATCAGCTATGAAGTACAGTCGAGCACGATTTGAAGGTTATCGCGCCAGCATCGAGCGGCCAGGCTTGTCACCGTCCTACGGTTCCGTTTCGGAACCATGAAAATCAAGATTTCACACTCTTCTCCCCCTTGTTGGCTGTTCCATGATACAACAATGGCCCGCACGACTGACTTGCCACCCTTTGGGTTTCAGGCTTTACATTCGTTGTCATCAAGCACACACTTGGTTGCTTTTATCTACGCCGACGATAACGAAACTGTCATGGAGTATTTGCTAAAGCTGGTGTCCTCTCTGCTTCGTTTGAAAGAGTAGCTTTCCCGCGATGACCTTTGAATCACAGTGGACTGTACGTGCGGCACATTCGTATATTATGGCGGTGAAGCTAGCAAATGGGCGTCTTCGTCCTTAAGTAATCGCCTTTTTTTATTTTTTGTGCTAGTAACGAGAGTAGTAAACTTGCGCGTGACGGAACACCATATTGCACTGCTGTTGAATGTTGAGCTTGTTGCACGTCACTTAAATTTCATTACATTTCTATCTGTTAAATCGAAACAGACATAGCTTCAGTAAATTTCCGGTTAAGCAAATACAGAATCCTGATTCTAACCAAGAGGGAGGTCAAGGAAACAATGGAATAGTGCCAAAAAGACAAAGCTGCACAATAAAGAGAATTGTGTAGTTTTGTTGATGTGGAGGAAATACAAGATGGGCAGAGCAATATGCAACAGAAATTATGGAACTGCAGTAGTCAATGAAATGCGGTTTCGGTAGAAAAATAAACATATCAAGGATTGATAGTTGACTGAACAAAATACAGCGACATGCTCTGTAATGTGATTATGCTTTGTACCAGTGTAAAGACAAGGAATGACACGCTAAAGTCCAGACCACATCTATGCTTATATGAGGCTTTTCCTGCTGTTCAGCCATTTCTCGGCCGGGCTGTTCCGCCAGCGAAACAGCGGGACTGTTTCGATCGGCTCGCGGCAGATTCCCGGCGCTGCTCGGTGTATCCGGCGCGAAATGCAGCCGGGCTGTATATATTGACAGGTACAGCATCTGGAGCGGGCACCGGGATCAGACGTTGACGTAGCCCTTGTTTTCAGCTTTATATGAGCAAGAATGTCCTTAAAACTGCAGGTTCCGCGCCTGCAGGCGACTTGAGGTGGTTTTTCAGGCTATTTAAACCGCACCCCAGCCTGGCACGAAACATTTCGGGGGGGGGGGCACGGGCCTGGTGTTCCCACCCTGGCTACGCCCCTGAAGGCCACCCAAGGAACTGCGCTCGGGGAGAGCGAAAGCCCTCGTCAACCGCCCCGCAAGCGACGAGTAAGCAAGATACCTAGACGCCGCGGAATACCAGCACGAAGCCTTTGCGGTAACCGTCGTCAGAGAAACCACGGGAGAAACTACCGCGGCGGCGAGCACGGGATGCACAAAAGCAGCACACGCGGACAAGCCTCAAGGTGCCATCGGTCTGGCCATCGAGATTGCACGAGAGTAATCAGCGACTCCAGAATGGCAGTTCGAAACTTCGCCAAGGGCCGCATCTGTACAGCGGCGGCGCGGATACTACTTCACTTGCCACCAGCGAGCTCAAGGAAGATTAAATCATATGTATACCCGCACACAAAGGCGAGAATGTGTCCGGGACTAACACGAGCCACGAGACGGCATAAGTGGCCGCGCGAGCACTAACCCACCACGCCGCCGCCTTCAGCCAATCGGTGGAGTGGTTCTTCACAAAGGACCGCATGACCGACTGCGGTGAAATAACCAAGGCTTATCGATCAGCCCGCCGGACCTCCTCGGCTCCACAACCGGGTCCGAGCCCAGCAGAAGCCGTGACGCCAACTACAGATAGGATCGGTACGCACCCCTGCACTATTGCACCGCATGTACCCCGAGACGTACCCAACCGTCGAATGCCAAGTCTGTCGCAAGAGATGGGCCAACCTGGCGCACATCCTATGGTGTTGTACCAACCACCCCAGCGCATCTACATGATAAGCCATCCAGCCACATATCGAAGAAGCCGGACGGACTTACAACTACAACTATGGGCCGTCCAGCAGGTCCTGGGGGCGCTCGAAAGGCAGGGAGCTCGCGAGCCGGCAACGGCGAGCTCGAGTCCCTAGCATAGTAGCCACATCACCGCCAGTGCGACGAGAGGCCCACGTCGCAGCCCGCAAAACTGTCGTCTGCCGGTTTCAATAAACGTTAATTCAATAAATCAATTACTACGAACGAACTCAAGTTCCTTCCCGCCCCAACTGAAATCTGCTCAATCATGCACTTTTCCATTTCCATTCATAATTTAGGCGTGTTTACGCAAGTCCCCTTTATACCAGTAGGCGTGCTTACAGCATACAGAGTGACCGCCTGATTCGATACTGAAGACCGAATGAGCGACGCTTGAAGCGAGCAAATATTTATAACCGTATCTTCCGCCGTACATGAAGACCATTGCCTCCTCTGGGCCGGGCCCACCCAAAAGAGGCTGTTATGTCCCTGTGGACTTTTGCTTGTACCACGGGGATACACAAGAGAATGTAGACGCTCTAGCCTTCTTTACCGCCTTCCCCATCCCTGACTAGACCTCGAGTCCCCCCTTCCGAATAAAGAATTATAATAATAATAACAACCGTAGCGCCAACGCTCAGTAAGCTTTCACAGTGCTTTGCACACGGCACGAAAGAGTGTTTTGCACACGGCACGGCACGAAGCACACGCCGCACATACACTCTTTTCGGGTCGTGGAAGCCAGCACGCTGAATCTGAGAGAGAGGTGAAGGGGAAATCTCGGCTAGCGGCATGCGTCCGGAGAATCGAATCACCAGAAACCGGATCCAGCCGGTTCAAAAGCGTCAGAGAGTCTGGGGATTGTCACGAACTGTCGCAACATTCTCTGAGTGGTTCGTCGTTGATTTCTTGCAGCGCTCTCTTGAATGTAACTGGTCCCTTTTTAAAAATAAAATGCAGGAGTTAACCCACAAACACGTCCCCACCATTACCGTCAAACAAAAATCATCTTCCCCCTGGTTCAGCTCGTCACTTAAACGTCTGAGCAATAAAAAGAAAAGACTATTCCGGTCGGCTAAACGGTCTGATAGCCCACATGCTTGGGCCAAATATCGTGCGGCGGACAAGACGTTCACGGCGCAATCCCAAAAGGCTAAACGGTCGTTTTTTTCTACCACATTACCAGAAATGTTACGTAATAACCCAAAACGATTTTGGAAGACTATTAACCCTAACCACCCCACTTCGCTGTTGCTAACCGACGATCATAATCACCCTGTACCAGCACATGATGTCGCCGAAATTCTAAACAAAACCTTCAGCTCCGTCTTTACCAGAGAACCTGCGAGTGAGTTACCTGACACCCCTTTCTTCGACCACGACATCATGCCATCATTAGTGTTTGATCCTAATGGTATTTTGAAAGTTATAGAATCATTGTCACTATCATCTTCCTCTGGCCTCGACGGAATCAATTCAAAAATACTAAAAAACACAAAACATGTCTCAAGTATCATTTTGGCGCACATTTTTCAGCAGTCTCTTGTATGTGGTGTGGTGCCGCTGGACTGGAAGGTGGGCAGAGTTATCCCAGTGTCGAAAAAAGGTACTTCAAATTCCAATAATAACTACCGTCCCATTTTATTAACTTGTGTTTGTTCGAAAATCATGGAACATATAATCTACTCCCACATTGTAAAATTCCTAACTGCCAATAAATTTTTCCACCCTCACCAACATGGCATCCAGAAAGGGCTTTCCTGTGACAGGCAATTCGCGCTATTTGTGAATGATATCAGCCCTGGCATGGATACTAACTCACCGGTAGATGCCCTTTTCCTAGACTTTGAAAAAGCTTTTGATAAAGTTCCACACAAACGCTTGCTTTTAAAACTATCCCGCCTAAATTTAAACCTTCAGATTTTCGATTGGATCCGTGACTTTTTGACTAATCGCCAACAGTTTGTTTACGCCAACAACATTGCTTCAGATATGTCCCCCGTTATCTCCGGAGTTCCGCAGGGCACTGTTCTCGGCCCTCTGCTATTCTTGATTTACATTAATGACCTTCCTACTAACATTCAGTTAAATATCAGATTATTCGCTGATGATTGCGTTCTATACCGCTCTATACGTCATCCTTCCGATTCCGCAATCCTTCAGTCCGACCTACACCTCATTCAAACATGGTGCGAAACATGGTTAATGCGCCTGAACGTTAAAAAAACTGTACTCATCTCATTTCATCGCAAGCAGTCACACCAAACATTTACGTATTCCATTTGCGGTTCCGCAATTCTTTCTGTTAGCTCCTATAAATACCTAGGCATCAATCTAACTTCCGATCTTTCTTGGTCATCGCACATTTTGCATATTTCTAACAACACTAACCGTGCACTCGGCTACATTCGACGAAATTTAAAACTTGCTCCCCCTTCACTAAAGATCCAAGCTTACATTACACTAGTTCGGCCTAAGCTAGAGTACGCGTGCGCAATTTGGGACCCCTTTCAATCTAATCATACGTACACACTTGAAGCCGTTCAAAACCGTGCGATTAGATTCATCTACTCCGACTATTCACATCATACTAGCGTATCTGCCCTCAAACGCCGCGCCAACCTTAAAACATTAGCTTCACGACGAAAAACCTCTCGCCTTTGCCTCTTTCATAAACTAGCCATGCAAAAGCTGTTTATCCTCCAGCAGCCCGTACATCTGCCCACCTGCACTCATTCTTCGTGCAAACAGCCAAAGACTGGAACAGCTTGCCCACCGACGCCATCCAGCACTCCGACCCTACTAAAGTCAAGGATTTCATAGATCACCTTATTAACTGATGTATCTCCCCACCCATCATGTAATATCCCTGCTCGGGGCATTTGAGGTACAATAAATAAATAAATAAATAAATAAATAAATAAATAAATAAACTGCCCGCGGGCGAAAAGCCTTGGCTTCGCCGCACAGCAGAGCTGTTCGACGGTGCGCCCATCTTGCGGAACCGCGCACAGTGTCGCGACGCGCTGAATTGTACACCGCGGTGACACGGGCACTGCAATCGACATGAGGGGAGAGATTTGCAGCACAGTTTGGAGCTCTGACGTCATAATGTGACATGACAGCCTTCGGTGACGTCACTAGGTGGAGCTAAGTTTAAAGGGACACTGAAGTAACTTTGTGAAGATCCTCTTTTTGCTTGCACAGCGTAGATTGGCTCAAACAAACACACTGTATAGTTATTTTGTAAAGCCTGAAAGAAGAAAAATTAGCACGCACGGTTTGCGGCGGCCGCACCAACTAACAGTAGTGACGTCAATACAAGGCGCCAAGTGATTGGACGATGTCCAAGATTGGAATTCAAACCAGTTTCGGTTTCGGTTCTGTGAAACAACATGCTTGGTATCCGACGTTATTGTTGGATGGGCATTCGCGATATCTCAGTAATCGGAATACCGCGCTTCTGCCATGTTGTCGCCTGTAAAATGCTTCAGATAAGCCTATGGGACATCTTGAAGGTAGCGCACTTAAAACACGGACACTAGGGAAGAAACGACAAACTACAGCGCTTCCCTTCGTCGTCGTTTCTTCCCTAGTGTCCGTGTTTTAAGTGCACTACCTTCAAGATGTCCCATATGCATTACCAACTAGCCCAGTTGTCACTTCTTCTTCAGATAGGCCCACCAGCACGGCATGGAATCGTAATAATCACTAGCTGAGGCGTACGCAGTGGATGAACGCCCTCCGCGTCACCGCAGACGCTCAATCGCCATGCGCTTTTCCGCCATATTTGGAGCTTGCCTCGCTCATGCCTGCATCGTAAAAAGCGTGTTCGCACCAGGACAAGGGTCTGCTGATTCTGGCCTGTGCCCACTGCCCGCAAGCAGACGGTGCTTATGGCACCAGCACGCCAACGAGTACTCGCTAGCGCGTCAGTGTCAGTCTGCGCGCTTTCTGCGAACTCGCTCATAAAAATAGTGAATGCAATATAGAAAACATTGCATAAAAACAAAGAAATCAACTAAAAAAACATGCAGTATTGGGAATTCGAACTTGCGACTTCAAAACATACCTAGCGCTCTAGACCACTCGTCCACGAGCTAACGCTGCCAGAGTTCAAAATATAAAGTACATAATGTATGGTCAGTGATCATTTTTCTTAATTTTTATCACTTCAAGCACCTTAGCTGACTATTTCCTGTATAGCACTCGCTCAGTAAGCGTCCCCCCAATTCCGACAATATTTCATGACTAGCGACTGCTTTCCTTCGACGGAAAAGCGATCGCAGATGTGTAGTCGTGCTGCTTACCGCTGTGCTTGTTCACCCAGTGCAAAAAAAAGTGCTTCCAGCGCCCTGGCTTTACGCTGCACAATAAAATTTTCGGTTGATTTTATTTCCTTAGTACGTATATTAACTTCACTGACTTTTCTCCCGCCTTCAATTGGCCTTAGATTTTTCTACTAGCGTACCAGTCAGCGAAGCGTCGCATGTGCGCTTGTGTGGAGTAACTTGGATTAAATGAAAAGCTTGATAGTCTCCAAACTAACAAACTAAAGGCACGTTCTTCCTGGCACAAATGTGTCTCGGCTTAGTTTCTACTGAGTGAACCAATTGCGATGACTGGCGGCCGCCGGCCGACTAAACACTGGGCCGACTGCTTCTGTAGGAGGGTCGGTGAGCTGGGCGCAGTCAAGCCAAGCCAATTTTTTTTTATGACGTCATACGAAACGTCATAGAAACCGGCAAGAAGCAGGGAGGAGGACAGAATTTTCGAATTGATTTTTCTAGTCAATAAAGTCGCGTAAATGCTGCGAGAGCGGTCGAAACATGGCCTTGAGACTCCAGACTGAAATTTGCGCTAGTAATTCCGCAACGTTTACAAATCATTTCAGTGTCCCTTTAATGCCCTCAGGTTGACTTTTTTTGTATAACATCGACGCTGTGCAAAGAAGCATCGTTTGATTGGTAAAATGGGAAAAAAAATTTTTTTTTTACACGCATTCGAACAATACTGAAATATACTGACCCACGATTTCAACTTATGTTATGGTAGTTCATTTAGTATTTTGGAACATCACTTATTTCACAACATAACACAAACACAAAAAGCGGAGCAATGCCCTCGATAGCCGAGGTTGCTTTTTATCATTATTGTCGCAAGCTGTCATAACATCATAGTCATTCCCAGTAGCAGGCACCTTATGTTTTAACTGAGGGTTGCAGCTCCAGAGAAAGCAAAAAAGAAAAAAAAACGTTAGTATACCATAAAGAAAATAAATAGTAGTAGCATACAGTCTTCATTACTTTTATAAACAAAGTTAGAATTGCTTAGTAAAAGACAACACAAAACTGAAAAAAAAACTAGACTCTCTCAAGCCCCAAAAGTACACTTTTCTTGTAGTACGTACGCTTGCTCTGTCATGGAATTTCAGTTGCCTGACCTCTCCCTGAAATGGGTTCTGCCTAATTTAAAACGGCAATTGTTGGTATTTTGGCCAAGAAAATTTAGCTTACGTTGGCAAGGAAAATCTCAACATATGTTCGGGAATTCGCAAAGAGTCATTTGATAGACACCCAGTTCTACAGCTCCGCATAAAAACTTCGAAGTGATGCAAACATTCGTTATTATTTTAGTTTTTTTTTTTTGCGTTGCTTGCACAGAAATGGAACTCCTTACCAGGACTAATAGTTGAACGCACTAACATTTAAGAGGAAGCCTCCAAGTTTGAATAAGCTTCTTCAAAGGAAGAAATGGCAAGCCCCTGAAATGCAACCTGATGATGTAAAGAAAACAGTCTGGCCTATATGTTGGTACAACAGCTGGCCTGGATAGGTAGCGGCCGCAGGTTCAGCAATTTGATCACTTAAAAAAACTTAATTTCTGTAATGGAAGGGGACACCAGGTTACACTTCTGACAAGGCAGACGTAGAAAACGTAGAGCAGAGTCATGACTGAAATCTCAGTAAGGCGGTAAATCACAGCAAATTTGGCGTGGCTCGTATACTATTCCTCCTGTCTTCGTTTCTGCTTCACTAATAATTACCTCTTATTACACTAAACTCACAGCAGATTGAAGGTTGGTGGATGGGACGTGGGTGTTGTACATGTCCACAACTCATTATATTCAGGTAAGCTGTTGTTTTCTTCCTCAAAAGGCCTGGATATGCTTTTCTGTGTGGTACGCTTTGTCAGCAAAGACTGTCCCGATGGCAAGGATAGACACAAAACACAGAAGTCACAACTCATGGCTTCCACTCAAGATCGGTGGGACGAGTCATCTCGTGCCAACCACCTATGTTTTTCGTGCACAGGGGACGAGAAAGAGAGATGAGTGTGCTGTGCACTAAGGAGGAGGAACAGCAGTCAATGTTGTTGGGTTGACCACCAGGTGGGGGACCTTCTTAGTCCAGGAAGCCCTGGGTCTTGGTGGCCTGTCTCGCCCGGTCGACAGGCCACCATTTGACTATCCATTTGTCAGCAAGCTGTTCTCGATCGGCCAGCTCTGCCACGCCCAATAAGATTTTTCCCAGGACACGCCGACCTGCCTTAGTGTGACTCAGCCTCTGTTTTAGGACGATATAGTCTTTCTTGGGCTACTTAAACCCAGAAATTTTGGTCTGTCTGTATGTATGTCTGTGACTCGATTCAGCCTCCCGGCCAAAGTAAAACAGATATTGCGCAATAGTCTTATATACTCACAGCCAAATGTGAACGTCATAGCCCGGTTTATATGTTCATACTTGTCAACTTTATTGAACAAGAACACAACATTACGCAAATATAAACAGAAAATTAGTACACAAGGGATATTTACAGTGTTCCGTTATTAAAAAATTCATGGATGCTTGGTTTTTCGATAGCAAATGATATTCTACATCTACTGCAGAAAACCGCCGCCTGTTGTTGCCCGCGCCACACCTCCTGGCGGCATATGAAATTTCACGCGGCAACAGCAACGAAAGGTTCCACTAGATAGGTTCCACGTTCTGCTTGGAACGCACGTGGAGCACGGCCACGCGGTTCTTAAACCTTGAAGTCGGCCGCCTCGATTCACGCTCGTGAATGGAGGCGGCTATAAACCTTGAAGGAACCCGGCCTGTAGCAGTGGAACGCGGTAAATTCAAATCGCCTTGACCAAACCTTTAGTGTGTTTACCTTGGGATGAGCGCGACGGTACAGAAACAGCATGAGAGGTGAGCGGGAAAGCAAAGGGGGCATTTTCCTGGCAAATGTCTACAAAGACTATCGTCTTTTGACGACGTTTGCAACGAAAGGAGCAGATACGCGGCCAATTTTTTTGGCTGGATAGGTGGCCCTCAACTAGCTCGTCCAGTGTGCTGTGTAGAGCCATCTGCTGGAGCGTGTCCGCCGACGCACCCATGGGAACTCCGATGGCTTGTTTAAAGGAGCCATGAAGACAAAATACAAGTTGGGTTTATTAGAAATACTGTTTAGTCCCGATAACAATGATACCAATATCATCGCAATCTTCGAACAAATAACGGATATATTAAAGAAAACGTGTGAAGCAGTCGCGACCCCCTAGCCAATTTCCCGCAACTTTTCTATGACGTCACGGAACCTTGTTTGTGCGATTGGCGGCCGCCTAACTGACCTGTCGCGACGACACATGACTGGACGTCTGTAATGGGGCCTCTAATTCCATATGACCGCATCACTTGAAGGCTAACGTGAAGTTAACGCACTGAAAATTATGTTGTATTGTTGGCCCGTATGACGTCATTCTTGCTCATAACACGTCACTGTGGTGCAAAATTTGAAAGTTTTTAAATACTTCTTGCTTTTTTTCGCTAAAAAAACATCTTTCGTGGCTGTAATGGAGCTGAGTGAGATACTGAATCCTAGTTCTTTCAAATTAAACGAAGTTGTATTTTCTCTTCATGGCTCCTTTAAGCACTCCTCGAAACAGAAATCTGCACATGCTTCAATGGGTGGCAACCAGGTGGAGAGGGATGAAGGAGAACAACACTCTAGAGGCTGGTCCAAGCCTTTGTGGTGGCAAGAATAAAGTGTGCCACACCTTACCTCCTGATGAACAAGGGAGAAGAGAGCCAGGTGGACACAATAATACGCAAGGCAGTTAAAGGAGCCATGAAGAGAAAATACAACTTCGTTTAATTTGAAAGAACTAGGATTCAGTATCTCACTCAGCTCCATTACAGCCACGAAAGATGTTTTTTTTTAGCGAAAAAAAAGCAAGAATTATTTAAAAACTTTCAAATTTTGCACCACAGTGACGTGTTATGAGCAAGAATGATGTCATACGGGCCAACAATACAACATAATTTTCAGTGCGTTAACTTCACGTTAGCCTTCAAGTGATGCGGTCATATGGAACTAGAGGCCCCATTACAGACGTCCAGTCATGTGTCGTCGCGACAGGTCAGTTAGGCGGCCGCCAATCGCACAAACAAGGTTCCGTGACGTCATAGAAAAGTTGCGGGAAATTGGCTAGGGGGTCGCGACTGCTTCACACGTTTTCTTTAATATATCCGTTATTTGTTCGAAGATTGCGATGATATTGGTATCATTGTTATCGGGACTAAACAGTATTTCTAATAAACCCAACTTGTATTTTGTCTTCATATCTCCTTTAAGCTTGCGCTCAGACGTAGTGGCCTTGTTGTCTGCCAGGATGGTGAGCCCCAGAATCGTAACACTGGGTCCCGGAACGATGTCTTCGCCCTCTAGGACCAATGCCTTCCTTCTGTGTCTTGGGTGCCCGAGAGCGGTCAACGACCAGTTCAGACTTTTGAGGCGAACATCGCAGTCCACACTCCTTCGCGTATTTATCAACCACATCTGCGCCTGCTTGCAGCGTGTCTTGAATCCATCCTGAGGAGCCCGCCTTCGTCGTCCAAAGTGTAATGTCGTCGGCGTAGAGCGAGTGCCCCAAGCCTTCGACCACACCGAGCACCTTAGGCAGGCCCAAGAGTGCCATATTAAAGAGAGGTCAACTGCACTCAATTTTTTTTTTGCCCAAATTTGATTCAAATAAGTAGCCTATCCATTAAAATCACCATGGCGAAATACTAAGCTTCGTAAGCACAGAGCACACTAGGTGCCGTCGTTCAAAGTAGCTGCGTGGAGACGACGTTTGCACCTGGCGGAGAGTCGCCGAAACAAGTTCCGAGCGGCCTGTGACGGAGGTTGGGGAACCTGTCCCGTGGAGCTCGCGCTTCTCCGGCGACTTGCACGGATCTCCGCCGGGCGCAAGGACGCATTCGCCCGCGGTGGATCTGCTACACCAACGCGCTGTACTGCCGTCGCCATCACGTTTCAAACTAACCGCATAGGTAGCAATACTCGCTTTTTTTTTTCAGTGCAACATAAGAGATTAGAAACCTACAAACTATTCACTCGCTTGCAAACATTCTGGAGTTAGCAAAACTTTTTTTACGCGAAAATAATATTTCTACTAAAAAAATGGCGAGAAGCACACTTGCCTTACATTTGTCATTCCTATTGCATCTATCCCAGAAAAAAAGGATCTTTTGTAAGTTATTGACCACTTTGAATTCCGCGTCCAATATTTGCAATATTTGGGCTTGGCAAACGTACGCCACCTCCATCCTTTAGACCTGTTCAAAGTTTTGCGACGTAACTACAGTTGTACACGTGGGTATAAACGTTTGTGCGACTTATCCCTTTTTTGCGACTTTTGCCATGTGAACCAAAATGAGCCTTGCTCGTGGTAACAAATACATCCGAACAAATATCGGCCGTTGTCTTCACGAAGTGCGGAAGCTAATAAAACTGCTCCTCTCATATACAATAAATTTTATTTTTTAGATGCGGCGCATCTCTTGCTCTGAGGCATGTCCCTCCTGCGTCGTCGGCGTCCGTCCGCACGCCACCTGCGCATGCGCGACTCTCCTCCGTTCGTCTCTCCCACAGCTGTGCGCAACACTCTCACTCCGGCGCATTAGCATAACGACAGCTGGCGCGCTTCGTTGGCGCGCGCTTCGCTGCGTTAACAGCAGCTCCGGTGCGCATGTGCGCGCATGCGCGACTCTCTCCCGTGGTCTCCTCTCCTTCAAGCGCTGTGAATATAAAGCGGGTATCTCACCGCGGCGGTTCAGTCAGCACTGGCTCTCGTTCGACTTCGCGTAACTTTGTGGTCGCTAAAACACGTGTACTCTCTAATTTCGCGTATGTATGTGCATGAAGATGTAAAATTTCCCCCATCGTCCGCGTATGAGAACATCCGTATGTGATGGAAGGCATCCTACGCGTTCACAATACGTTTGACGCGATGTAGAGAATCAACCCAATGATTGAACCCCCAGATGCGCCGCATCACACCAGGGTTCCCTCGCGGGGAGATGGGGGCAATTTTTTTTTCAATTCTCAAATGAATTATTTACTTTTGTAAAGCCCTAGATTTAGTTTCCTTGAAAGTAAAATGTTTTTTACAGCACATGTCTCTGGTGAAAGTAGAAAACAGCGCTACATAGCTTTTTTCGTGTTTTTGTATCATTTAGCCGTGGAAGCTGGCATATAGTTTTAGATCCCTTTTACAATTCGATTCTCGATGTGCAGCAAGGCGTAAAATAGAGGGCTGATGTTCACGAAGCTGTTTGCATGCACCTAATGTATAGTAAAAATAGTGATTGATCTCCTCCCGCATGCGGTTTATTCCCTTCAAAGAGAGCGATGTGATAGCCGAGGCGTTGGCTAACCAAAGCTGCTCTTCGATATCGTTCGAGCAACGAGCTTTGTAAATCAGGGCCTGCTTTTTTACTCGCAATGCCAAAGATTGCTACAACGGCAGTTATTCTGATGGAAAAATAACTGTCGTATGGTCTACTTATTTTTCGATTGATAGCAACGCGATACTCCATTATCGTGGGAAAACGTATGGTAGTTCTTCTGTGGAAATAACAGTGCGAAACGCGAAACGCGACGCTACCACGCACATTTGAAGACGGCTCTGAGCGGCCGCCAGTTCTAGCGCGGCCGCTTCTGTTACATCACGTACGTCACGTCCGGCCGCCGGTAATGGCCACCTTTTCTATTCAGTTTCAGTTCCGAAAGCGCAAATGTCGTGAGCCGTTTGCGTCGCGCGCGCTCATGTTCGAAATGTAGTATTGTGCATTTCGCACTGTTTTTATGTGCACTATTAGGTGACATTATTTTTACTGAAATTTGAGTGCAGTTGGCCTTTAAGGAGAAGAGGCGACAGGACGGATCCGTGGGGTCCCCTTACATCCCAACACTATGGGCGGAGATACCTCTTCCCCCACTTTGATTCAAGCGCTGAGGCTGGTCAGGAAATGCCGCACGCGGTTGTACTCCCGCTCTCCACAGCCTGTGGCCTGAAGGTTAGCTGATATGCTAGCGTGGGAGGCGTTGTCAAACGCTCCCTTGAGGCCTAGCACCAAGATGGCTCCAGGCGATTGCTTTGTAGCTTGTTTCATGACCTCTTCCTTCAGTTGCAGCAGTATGCCCTGCGTGCCTCCGAGTCCGGCCTCCGATCAGTGATGTCCAGATGTTTTTGCAGCATATTCAACACCATACTTTCCATAACCTTGCCCACACAGGACGTGAGGGAGACAGACCGTAAGTTATCGATGTGCAGCGACTTCCCAGCCTTTACGATCAACCTGACTTCCGCCTCCTTCCAGCTGCTTGGCAACACGCCGCTTTCCCAGGCACTGTTCATGTGTCCAAGGAGCTCTTTTCTGGCTTTGTCGCTCAAGTTGCGGAGTCTGTAAGTAATAGTGTCAGGCCCTGGGGAACAGCGTCTATTATTTTTAGAAATGGCCGTTCGTAATTCAGAGTCAACGAAAGGCCTGTCCAAGACCTCACTGGAGGTGCCTTTTCTGGTGGCATGACCGCCCTGCTTTAGAACCTGTGGGGGCGGCGGCACGCACGGTTCCGGAGTTCCTGCCTACAAACCACCTACGAACTTTTTGATTCCTGCTCACACCCTGCTCTATTGTTTGTTCACTATACCTGCACCCCCTTCTAGCTCTCATAACGTGTGCCTGGATGCGACACACTGAAAACTAATTTGACCATAAAAATTTGGTTTCCGATTTTCTAAAGCAGTTTTTAGTGGAACATTGTCATGTGAACATACGAAAAGTCCATGACCGGATATCCATAGAACAGGCATCTTGACAATGTAAAACCATACTGTGCCGGCACCGACGCCCGAACTGGGAGACGCTGGGGCACACTCAACACTTCTAATCAGACAGTGAACCTGTGGTTTGTTGCGACCGGGAAGGACGACACAACCGAGCCGAGCTCCGTCGCCTCCGTCATACGTGTGGTAGCGTGGTATGAAGCGAGTGGCCAGCCGCTGTTGCAGCCGTGAAGAAGTCCATATGCCGTAGGCTAACATAACTGTTTACTTCATAGTGAGAGGTGAGCTGAAGCCAAAGAACAATGCCCCGACGGGCGAGGTTGCAGTACAGGACTCGAGCAGAGTGACAGCATTGATTCACTGCTCAAACAGGAATGAAAAGACAGCGCTTAGGCGGGGCCTATTTATACCCAAAGCGCTAACGGTAAAAACAGCGTTCCCTCTAGATTGTGCACACGCCACGAATGTCACAGACACACGCTCTTTCCAGAGTTCGTGAGCAGTCGGTAGTAGCGGCGCACGCTCTGTCCGAGAGAGGGGAGAGAGGACAACTCTGCTGCGAATGCG
The DNA here is from genome assembly GCF_048455015.1 of Haemaphysalis longicornis. Classification (NCBI taxonomy): domain Eukaryota; kingdom Metazoa; phylum Arthropoda; class Arachnida; order Ixodida; family Ixodidae; genus Haemaphysalis; species Haemaphysalis longicornis. The sequence continues at coordinate 165,514 of NW_027526305.1, forward strand.
GGGCTCTCGTGTCCTTGGGGCGCGTCTCGACGTGCCTGTTGCGTCGGCACGCCATCGAATGTTGATCGCGCCGAAAGATAGGCACCAGAGATCCTGGGCTTGTCGAGACGTGAAAGCGTGAGTCACCGACACGGGAGGGCTTACCTGAGGGCGCACGTAGTGGAGGCTTCGCCGCACAGCCGAGGAGTGTTGCAGGAAAGTACGGCGGCGGGCCGAATCGTAACAGGTTGCATACACTACCAGATGACATGGTACTTTTGGCCGAGTCAGACCTCTCATTTTTATGCACACTAGTGGTCAACTTCCTCACATTTTCCGGCCTAGCCTGAGAAACAGCACTACTTTTGGTTGGGTAATGCAGGCCAAGAACATTACGAGATATAGGTTACAAATCCAGCAATACACAACGCGTTCTGCCGCTGAAATTTCATACTGTAAGTAACTACAGAGAGTCACTAAGGTGAGACATATGGAATGGCGTGAATACCATTCGACAGTTTTAGCTGACCATTTTTCAAGGCCCGCTCCTCTCCGATAGCAACCGGGAGCGCCATTGCTCATGCGTGTCGCTGGATCCGGTTGCGCCGCCAATACAGGAGCGGACCGTCGAAAACGGTCAGCTAAAATTCTCCATTATATAGTTGTATCCGCACTGGCTATGCAGTGGCATGTGCCCTAGAATAGGATTCCCAAGATCCTAAAAATGGCCTTTGAACCTTCACAGGCTTCCAACTATGAGACCACTAGGTGAGTTATCTACCGTATTTACTCGCGTAATGAACCCACTTTTTTCGGCAATTTTCGGCAAAATTCGGCACAAATTCGGGGGGAGGGTTGATTAATAGGAAAAAATTGCAAGAGATTTTTAAAAGTTGAAATTTCATAAAGTAAAGTTGCTAAGAGAAGCGCTGTCAGAGCTTTGCCATTTTCGTAAAAACACGCAGGTAATTAGGTAATCAAATTTCTTTTTTATTCCGAACATGCTAGTCATGGAGCTGTCCTCCTCACTGAAGTCGCTTGCGGCTTCACATTTATTGTCGGCCCACAGCGCACCGTCTTCCGGGGTCAAGGCACTCCAAAATATATTTTCCGACACCGGGAAACTTCCCCTCTATGGGCCCAAGAAACACACGGCGATCCCTGTTCGCCCAAAAACCTCTGGTTTTAACCTGTAGCGTACACGCACTGGGTCAACGCTGAAGCGCTGCGCAGTCTCCATGTGCATCAACGCATGCTCCACCACCTTCAGCTTAAAACCGGCTGTGTAGATCATGTACTGGCCCATCGTATGGCACGCATTAGGAGCACAAAAAAAGGTCGCAACACAGCAGAGCAACAAAACCACGGAGCGTAATGGCAACGTCGAGGAACAGCAAGAAGTGCCAAGAACAGAGGAGTGCGGTGTATGTGTAGTGCTTTGTTTGCACGCCGCCAAAACCAGCTAGAACAGCAAAAAGCCGGGAAAGAGTTCTGAGTACGTTTCGTGCTTTGTTCGCACACTGCGACGTTTCTATGGCGCAAGGTTTGCTTTGCGTTCAGCAGGTGGCGCTCCGCAAGCACACAATTTTTAAATTGCGAGCCACAGCATTGCATTCGCGCTCACGTCTCCGGCTACTGTTGAGATTTTTTTGTTGGAATGCGTTTTTAGCATTTCTGCGCGTTCTGTAGCGTGGTATCAAGTTACTACGATCGTCTACGGCATCAGCCACTATGCTGAGACAGAAGCATATTCCCGCTGCATTTTTTATTCAATGTGACAAAAAAAGTAAATTCTCAAGAAGAAAAGTTGGGGGAGGGTTCATTACGCGATAAATACGGTATAATACTAAGAACACTCCAGCTGCTTTGGCTTGAGTGCTTTGGCATGCGTCTTTTGCTCTTCTTTTTTTTTTTTTTGGGGGGGGGGGGGGGGGTGGTGTCTGTGGTCTGCACTGTGGGTGGTCCACTTTATGTACCGTGCTGGCCGGGGCTACATTGACGAAGACTCACCCCCCGCCCCCCCTCTCCTCCCCCCCAAAAACAAAAATCTGAGCCAGAAAGCAGGCAGTAGTTCATAGGTATTTAGACTCAACAACAGTGACCGGTACTGGGCAGACCTCGTTGCTGGTGCCAGGCTGCTGCTGACACAAAAGCAGCAATGGGCGAGTCGTTTACTGTGGTACAACAAGGGACGACATCAACCAAAGAGCGTCAGGTTTTAATAAATAAAAAGGAAACAAGAGATGAAGGAAGGCTGCGTTTTCCCCCGATGTCAAGACTGTGCCTGCAGAGGCGGGTGAGACCTAAGGCTTGTACATCTGGCGCAGGTGACCCAGCACAGTGCCCATGGGATCGGCCCGGAAGTGTGGATGCTCGGTGACGGCCTCCAGGCGCTTCATGTCCTTCTCCCTGCACAGAGGGGCAGCCACGCATATCATGTGACGCACTGCTCCAGTTTCCCTTGAAGCCAAGCACATTCTACATGGTGCGGTTTGGCTTCTGCGAATGTGGTGGGACGAACATTCGCACTTGCGAAGTTCACAATGCCTGGAAATGCCGTCTACATGGCCTGCGAACGTCGCGATATTCACATTTCAGAGGCACATTTTTTGCGGACCAAATTAAATCTGCCACAAGCAAAGCTTGTTGTGATTCTAGAAAAATCGGTTTTGTTGAACTTTCTGGGCAAGCTGTTGCAGACTGTCGTGCAGTAAATATAAGTTTACTTGCGGTTTTATACAACAATCGCCAATAATTTACCAATATACGTACACACAGCAGAGAAGACAAACATGGCAAGCAACCCTGGGTTCGCTTGTTGTGCGTGCCTAGCACATTTTGGTGTACCTCGGACCATAGCCTCGGACGGTTCTTCTTGGATTCTTCAGTACTTCTTGCCTGCTGTGATGTCTGCAACTTGCGCAGATACCGATTAAGCATTTGTTCGAAACGGCGCGCGACATCATGTTGTGAACGCACGGGCGTTTGTTTTGGTGCACCTGAGCTTATGCTGCGCTTATACAAACAAAGCCATTTGGTTGCTAAGCATACAAATGGTGTTGCTGTGGCGTTCACCTAGCTATGTTCCTATTGGCCAAGGTCCGGCCCCCCTGAGTGTGGGGCTCGCGGGGATACTCGATCGCTCCAAACATTTGGCACTTTGCTGCAACAATGAAAAAAGGTCATTCGCCGCACGAGTGGCTCCGCCTCTACAAATTTGCGTGTGGAATGGGCTTAACAAGGCAGAAAGGCTGCACTTTTTTTTCACATGCAAATATCCATGCCTCTTGACGCTCAGCAGAGGTTAAGCAATTACTTTTTCCTGAAAACCAGGGCTGAGCTTGTTGGCAATAGCTTGATTACAGGCCAGAAATATTTTTTTTGGCCTTAACCAGAAGATAACAAAACAATGGTTGCTTTAAAAGGGGAAACAGCACCTGAAACATGGAAAATCCCCCCAAAAAAACATTAAAAAACAAACGTGCTTGCATTATCTAGATAATTATTTTCTCTGTATCAATACTTAAGAGCCTATAAACAAACCAAAGAATATATTTACAAGGCCTGTGTGGCCTCGAAATGGCGCACTATTGCCAATGTCAAGGCGAACTTTGAACTGCTGACATTTCAGCTTCCAAATCGCTGCCAGCAGCCGCCATCTTGACCTAGCTTCAAACATTAATTCTGTTTCTTTCAATCGCAAGATTCCATCACCCCCAGGCCCTCCTTTTCCCACAATGTGGTTCTAAGCTGTCACTGGTGAAAGCGCACCCATCATGAGTGTGACTGTGAGAAGGAATGTGAAATTGCTATAGGCTGTGGTGCCAATTATCGTCTTGCTGGCATGTTTTGGACTTCTCACATAATATCTTTGCAATCGTAGGCTTAATATTTCTTTTTGTTCCTCTCCAGCTACGTTATCATTATACTTTGGGACAACTTTCTGTGGCAATGGAGAGAAAGCTACAAGGGAGAAGCTCACTACTCTGTGTTACTGCGCCAAAGTTGTTCCCGACTGATTTCAGTTTAAGTTTTGGCGTGACAGAAACGCATTTGCTACAGTCCATTTCTTCGTCTAAGCTCTGTGGTTGAGTGTGCTAAACCCCGATCACTGAGCATGCAGACATATTGACGTCTCCTTCCCCATGCTTCATTTGTTTGTAAACGCAAGAAAACACTGGCTGGCGAACTTGGACCGACCGTGGACAACACCGCCCAACTTGTACCGCCCATAACGCAAATTTTGTCAGCGCTGCAGTTTTGAGGGCATGCACTGATTTGTAAACTGTTCTGAAGCTGCAAACTGGGCAGCACGATTGACATGGGAAGCGTGCTTGCATATACACAGCACGGGCACGTTACACCGAAAGAGCAGCCCGCACACACGCTTATGCACATGCTCGCAGAGGCCGGCAAGCTGGCTAACCAAATGAATTTCGTAAACAGCGGAGAGTCCCGGTTGCATCAGTCTCACTTGAGCGTACACATCGCAAACCACTAGCTTTGTTTGTCTTGACAGCTTTTGCTTCTCAAGCTCCTTAAAAATCCTATCTGGAGAATGAAGTGGCAAGCTATTGGAGGGAAAGAAAGGTGCTGTCGACAACGCTAGTGGCAAAGAACGCAACCAAAAAAAAAAAAAAAAAAAAAAACGGAAATTTAAAAATGATGCGCTCAGTTTCACATATTCTGCCTATTAATTTAGTTCCATTATCAATCCAAGGTTAAAAAAAAAACAAGGAAGTATATATTTTCCAATTGCTTTGGTTACAGGCAGCCCATTATTTCTGTTGAACTACTTCCAGTGGCGCAGCTAAATGGCATGGTTCGGCTCTGTAGCCTTGACTGCACTGCCACACAAAGTTGTCCCCAAGTATAGAGACCGGAACTTTAGGCAAAATGCCTATTCTTCCCTTCAGACTGATCAATCATAGAAGCATGAACTAAGGGAAGGGGAGCATTCTAAGCAATAGTTTATCGTGCCTATACATGCCTATTTTGACTATATGGGCTTTTTAAAAAGTGCCTGTTTTGACTGCAAGGGCCTATATAGCTTTTTTAACAACTAAAAAGGCCTTTCTTGTATTATATATGCCTTTTTTTTTGTTTTTTGAGTCGATGTTCTGCAAGAACTATTCTCACTCTAGAAGACCGCAACTGGGTGTTCTATGTGTGTTGTTTGTCGGATGTTGTTGGCCTTCAATTTGTGTTGTTTGTCGGATGCTGTTTGCGAGAAAAATCCGCGAGCCATGCCAAACATGCTGAGAAACGCAAATCAGGCGCGAGCCACCGCAACCTCGACCTCGCCAAATCGGCCGAGTCGCTAGAGGCCCGTAATCAGCGACACCACAGCCAACCTCACCGACGACACCCCTTTCCACACCAGCTGCTTTGTTCTATGTCCTTCTGATGCGCTGTGTCCGCAGACCAATGGCGAAAACTTTTGCCGATGAGCCCTATCCATTGCTAACACAGTAAAAAGCAAGCAAAGGAGAAAATGAACGCGACACAGCCGTGCACACGTTACTCAAGGTCAAAGACGCCTCCAAGGAGAAAACCATGCACCAATCTGACACACCACAGTTTCAAGGTGACGCCACAAACACGTGCCCATTCATCCGTCCATCTCGGATACACCGCCGCCCAGCCAAATGCAGCACACGTAGGACAAAGAAGGAACAAAAAACGGAGCTCATAGGAATGAGCATCTGGGAACTTTTCAGGTACTGTGATCATGACAGCTGTCGTTTGCTGTGCCGGGTAACCTTGAAGGGCATTTGGAAACTTAGCAATAAGGAAATTAGTGGCAACAAATCTTGCGTGCTGTCTAATATTGATAATTAATGTAAGAACAGAGTTAATGAACGGTGTTATATTTCCGCAGATTCACCAGTTGTTGGCTTCTGCAAAACAGAGTATTCCAGTAACCTGTACGTAATTATTTCCCTTCCCTGTACTATCCATGGGGTTCATCGGTGTTGTGAAGAGCTGAGGAGGTCGTTCTGCCCTGTCAACGAATAAATACCTTGAGTTGAGATCTTTGTTCAAGGAGCAGTTGTCTTTCAAGCAGCAGTTACCAAATGTGCCTCTTCCACCAGAGCCCATTGTTAGCACTAAAAAACTCTGCTAAGGGAGGAAAAATTACGACAAAAACCCTCACTTGCGGTATTAACCCTTTGAGGGTCGAATTTTTTCGCCAAATGCGACCCCCCAGGGTCGATTTTTTTTATTGCTGATTTAAATTCTTCGGATGAATCTATTACGAGAAAAAAATATCGTAATTTTTTTAGGGTGACCATAAAGTGACAAAAAAAATCATTTGTGTTGTTACATACATGTGGTTCATTCATGAGTAACACAAGAAAACTTCTAAATAAAAACGAGAGAGTAACAAGCCGGCACCTTTTGAGTGGATCGAAATCAGATAGACATCAGTTTCGCGGGTGCAAAAAGTGGGAGGCTTCCGGAGGATGATACCAAAACCAGCCGCTGTACGCGCGGCTAGATGCGTGAGCGATAGACGGCGCACCGCTCCTATAAAATACAAAAAACGGAGAAAACAGCCTCATCAGTTTCGCAGGCGACCTTAGTCTGTGGCGGGCGCAAGAAGCGAGAGGCGACCGGGCGCCTGGTGGGCGGTACCCAGCGCACCCCCTCGTTAGCGGATACGCAAGCGATAGCCTGAAGTAAGTACGAATCGAGCCTACACTGCCTAAACTTGAGATTTGGGCACCTATATATACCTAAACGGCAATTTTCATTGCCTATTCTAGGCGCCTAAAACCTCGATTTTCCGTGCCTAAAGTTCCGGTCTCTAGTGATCACACACAATGCCGGAAACTAAGCTCTAGACAACAAAGGCATGCTCAGTAAACAAAGTGAAGCTAGAAACTACTGCTGCAGTGCGCTAACAATTGCATAGACTCTTCAAGGGACCTATTCAAGCAGAAACTTGCCCTGTGCAAGCGACCGAGCGGTAGTTCCAAGCGACCTAGCCAGATTCCATACACGCAGTCGCTGTAAATGAAATTGCAAATTTACACCTTAATATAGGTTGCAATTTGGCTTGGTTTGTGTGCAGTTTGGTTACACAATCAAACCCCATGATAATGAAATGCTAAGACTACGAAATTCTTGCGGCAACGAAATATTTTCAGATCCCCAGCGAATGCCCACAGAAGCCCACATAATTCATCTCTCTCGACAAGGAAATGTTTTTGGGCTCATGAGAACTTTGGTTCGCATGTTCTACCTGCCTAAGACCAGCAGTACCCAAAAAGTGCTCAAATGCATTTTAAGCAGACCCAAACTGCATGAACTTTTGTCACACGGCCCTTGTGTGGCTGTCACCATTTTTGTTCACAAAATCGGTGATTGAGTTAGTGCCTGGCAGCCACACAGCAGGCAGTGGTGGAGGCAGCCCTGCCACGACACCGCCAGGGGGCGACGCAATCCTATCCTCCGTAATGGCATGGGCTTATGAGCTAGCGCTGAACAGCTCACAAGTGTTTGTTGTGTGTGGGGGTGCGTATGCGCTGTGTATGGCTATCTGCATGTTTGCTTTTGATAGGATGCCTCCACCAGCCCAAAAGCGGAAGTTTCTGTCGCTACATTGTAAGGCTGGCTCAGGTGGAAGAGGGAGGATAGCGCCAACAAGTTTGTGATCGTGTGAAGCTTGCTCTGTACTATTTTGAAAAGCAAGGCTGCCACTCTTGGTTTTCCGAATGTCAACAAAACGGTGCTCACTCTATTTTGCGACCTGCCTGCCAACAAAGTGCCGCTGTCTCACAAAGTGCTTCAGCAGAAGACACTAGACTGCACTTGTAGTATCACTAGAGAACCTTCCGGGAAAGGGAAAATAGAGGAGAACGTATCAGAAAGTTAAGCCCTTATGACGGCTGGCCTCCGAAATCCCACGAAGGAAACAACTCCAAGAACGCCAACGCCAACAAAAGCCATATGACATCAAACGACACCGTTTCGAATCACAGCCTATGCCCGGCTGGTCCGGATTCCTGGTGCCACCAAAATGCCACGACTGAAAAAGGTGAGTCCCCACAAAAGCACCGCTGCAACTTGCCACCTCATGCGTGCAAAGCCCTGTGCCCCATCTATGAACGTCTCTCAGACATGTTGTGTCGTCACTTTAGGCAGAGGGGGAAAAGTGCAGAAGAACGAGCCACCACTCCGTGACGCTGAAGCAGCGCCATGCATCCCTCTCCACTGTGGAAGCTGCTGTGACCAAAGCAACGATAAGGTTAAGCGGAGCCATTGAGAGATGATGTCTGCTGCTCCCCCAAGAGCTCAACCTGAAGTGTTCCACACGGATGGCTGAAAAGGAAAAGCACCAGAAACCTGAATTGACTTGCAAGCGGGTGGCGGCTGAAAATGTCCAGTGGACCGTGAAACAGCAACACACCAATGTTGGTAGGCAGTCGGACAACGTCCCCGCCAGTTATTGCCTGTTAACCACTGAGGCAGAAACATTGCTCGCTCCTCATTGCTCCTCATTGCAGAAACATTGCTCCTCAATTTAAGTTGAGCCCTCTTAGTGAACTTCCAAGGCTCACAAGAGGGTTCAACTTAAATCGAGGACGACCCAGTGAGCAATGGAATGGAAGATGACAGGTGTAACATTAAGGGACAAGAAGAGGGCAGAGTGGGTCAGGGAACAAACGCGTGTTAAGGACATATTGGTAGAAATTAAGAAGAAGAAATGGGTGTGGGCAGGGCATCTAATGTGAAGGCAAGATAACCATTGGTCATTAACTGTTTCATTACCGCACCTATTCAAATCGATCACCGGTGCCGATTTCTACATGCTGTAGTCATCTGTGTGTCGAAATCGGCAATTCAAACAGTCAGCGTGTGTGTTTTCGCGAAAGGGGACGCGGCTGCAGCACTTGACAAAAAAGCTGCCACTGGTGGTTGTGCTGCATTACCACCAATTTTTATCGAAGGGCTCCTAGCAAGTCAAATACCAAATTATGTTGTCAGCTTTGTAATTTTACAGCATTGAGGAGAGATAATTGCCTGAAAATGACACCAACTATTCACTAGTGAGCTTTGGTTCAGAGAAAGAAAAGCTCTATTCCACTGAGGCTCCTCTGAAGGTCCCTCGCGTGTCTGACAAGTCGACCTGCCACTTTCGGCTAGGTTCCAGTAGTTTCGGTTTCATTATAAATTTATATTTGGCGCTACTACACAGTTACCCAACTTCAAGCCGATTCCCCAAGGCACCTCCGTCGCCCACTACTGCTCATCAAAAAATGCATGCCGCTCGCAATTCCACCTTCACCCATGCCTTACTTCTGCAATAACTGCTTCAGATGAAAATCTAAAGATAACACCAAGTCGTCAAATATCAGTTCAGACAAGAAGAGCGCTTCCAACACCACCAGCTGTTCACCAGCCAGTTTTGTTTCCGTAAGAGGGCATTTCCGGAGGTCTAGTGTCACTTCGTAGTAGAACTGTCTATGATGACAAGGTCTCCAGCAAGCCTGATATTGTTTCTTTTTGAAAATGATAGGTGGTAGTCTACTACTCGTAAGAGTGGTAGAGTACCATCTACCTAATGGCTAATGAGTGGCTAATGATACTCTACCACTCGTAAGCTACCATGTGAAGACTGATTCAGTGAGCTGTCAATTGATAGAAGCGCTCCCGTTGGTGCTTTACTAACTCATTGGGCACCCTAGTCATGTTAATACAGTAATACCTCGTTACAAGAGACATTGTTTCAAGAGACACTTGGCTATAAGAGACATTCGAATGAAGACTGGATAGTTTTTTTATGTTCGCCATGTTAGCAACATCGCACATAAGAGACCTTGGCTACTAGAGACACGTTCCTTGGTTCCCTTGAGTGTTTCTTGCAACGAGGTTTTGCTGTAGACATTCTCTATTGAGCACATAAAAATGGTGAATAACTGGCACTAATTGCTTCTGGAACTAGTACTTGACTTTAACAAGAGAGAATCGGGTACGTGCAATCAGCAAAAGACTAGATGAGGGTATATGGTTTCAACACAGGGTTCATACAGCAGGCTTCAAAAGCAAAAATTTTTAAGCAGCAAGAAATACATTTTCAAGGACCCCATGTGATGTTTTATCTGGGAATACTTCTACCTTTTTCATTACAATGCAAAATTTTTTGATTGCGCAACATTTAGATAGGTGTTAACCAATTTGGGAAAGCTCCTTTAGCTTTACTTTTTATTTCTTCGCGTGTCTTAACGGGTTTTTATTTTTTCTTGCTGTTTTTCTCAGGCTGTTCGATTTCAAACCATAGGCAATGTTGCCTGCATCTCCTGCATTATCAGCAAAGGTTTCAGCTGCAAAGATTAAATCAGAAACTGCTGCCGCAAGCTTTGCCTTTGTTTTTCTCATGTTGCCAATCTCCTCCTCAACCTTTTCAACTGTCTTACTCCTGCAACTGCTCTTTTTCTGAGATTTCAGATTTAGGAATATCAATTCTCTTCGACATACATATCATTAGCAAACCCATCAAGCAGGACAAGGTAACGGTAGCATTTTTCCATCTCCTGTTGCATGGATGAAATAAACGCAAGAAAAAAACGGCCCAACACCACAGCATGACACGTAAGTGCACGTCTCACCACTTTGCAATCTGAGAGGATTTTATTGAAGAGGTCATTTGTGTGCAATTACAAACTTTAGTAGGAGCGAGATGTTACCACCTTTAACATCCACAAAATCTCTGAATGCGCCACCAATTCATGCGACTTGAGCACAAGACTGTGCTGGGACCACATGGACGGATCGGGCACTCATGCACAGCACCAGGTACTTTTTAACCCTTTCACTGTCACTGACGTACCGGTACGTTCTCCATTGTGAATTCAAAAATTCGTGCCATAGTGCAAAACTGGCGTGCTTGGACTGTTCGCGCCATCTGTCGAATCTTTCTAGTAGCTGATATTTTCACTCGCAAGCTCTCTCTATGAGTGTATATTAAAGAGTACGGAGCAACCGCGCCCACCTTTCGTTGCTTCCTCCACAGTCGCTCTGCGCGCTGTGCTCTGCCAGGATTAGTGACCAGGCGGCACGCGTGCGATTATTGTTGTTAGGCTTGTTGTTAGGCTTGTAGGGTTGTTGTTAGGCTTGTGCGAATATTCGGGCGCTTCGAATATTCGAACGAATATTACAGTATTCAAATTCGCTTCGACTCGAATTTAAAATTTCCGATATTTCGAAGTATTCGAGATGAACGAATATCAAAACTTCGTTCAAGTTTCGGTTTCGTTAGGCAAGCCGCAGTGCCATCGACATCAGTCCTACATCTCGACTACATGTGGAGCCAAGACAAGCTAAGCCACATTCAAAGCGTTGTCGCTTCGTCGCAGCCTTCGCGCATGTTCGGCAGGGTAGTCGAGACTCCTGTTTCCTTGTTTCAAACAATGAAATTGTTCCCACTGCAACAATGGGAAAAATTTTGGCTCTCGCGAACGGGCCTGCGCGGCCCGGCGGATGATACAAACGAGCCGGCGAGGCGCCCGACTGACGAATGAGCGAGAGACGGTGACGTACGGGCTCTTTCTCCAGGAACGGCCGAGCTGTTGTTTTCTGTTCGTGAAAACGCGCCGCGGACTCCACAGGCGCGCTGACGCCGCCGCGAAACCACCTGCACGCTGCCGGCCGGCCGCGGCAACCAGGCGGCACCTTCGGTAGCGAAGTGGTGCAGGGCGCTCGAGCCACCGCTTCTAACCGCTACTTAAGATACCGCTCAAAACACACACGAAGTTTCTGGTGCGGTAAACGAGCTAACAATGGGGGCGAAAATGGTGCTATAAAAAATCATCCGCGCCGCGAGTGAAAGCGCCTATGAAATATCTGCCGGGGTGCTAAGCCTAAACGTCTCCTGTGGAGCCAGCCAGCTGTCTCGAGCGCTTCGAAACTGCCGCCCTGAGGTGCACGCCTTCCCATTGGCGCCAGGCTCCTCCCACTGCCACGCGCGTCATTTTCTGACAGAGGCACAGGCGACCGCGAGCGCGGAATCGCCGAGGCGGGCGTTAAAATCGCGCGCGCAACGCCGACGCGCATGAATCGCGTGCAAAAACGCTCCTGTAGTGAGCTTGGGCACCGCGAGTGAATAGACGAAAGTCCAGAAATTACTGCTTGGCGACATGGAGGTTAAGAACAAGCAGAAAAACGTCACGGATTTCTCCATGCGAAAGTAAGAAAAGAATTAAACGAAAACTTTTTTCAGTGCTCAATTTCTTGGTCTGTATTGGTTCATACGAATTTCGGATGATACGAATATTTTTCACGGTCCCGCAATATTCGTATCATCGAGATTTTACTGTAGAACTTTTTTACCGGAATGTCTCAGTGACACCTGACAGCTATTCGAATTCGCTTCGAAAGTATTCGACCCCTAGGACTATTCGCTTCGAATTCGCTTCGAACTAAAATATCACTATTCGCACAAGCCTAGTTGTTGTGCCATTCGCAATGGGTTTAACTAATAACAAAATGTATAAAATAACGCTTGCTTTTTAACTCTCTCCTTACGACGCCACAGGCTATCGGACACGGAGTTCCAATGGTTTCAAACGTCTCGCGCAAGCTAAAAACTGCGCCTTGCAGACAACTAAAACCACCTGGCGCATTATTGGCAACTCCTTTTTCGTCTTCATCATCGTTTGTTCACATTTCACGTGCAGAGACGGCGTCAAGAGTGAAGTTTGCACCCGCGATAGCGGCGAGTTGCGCGAAAATGGCGGCCCCTTCGTGGCGCGCTCGGCAAAAGCGGACAGCTGTGGCAGGGACTTTGGCAGCTGCAGCCGCTGCTTTTTCTCACCCCAGCAGCAGTCATGACTCCAGCAATGGTGTGGGTTCGTCAGACTTTGGACGCTCCCATTCAACGGCCTCAGACTTCAACAGGTGCTGGGGGTAAGGTTCGTTTTTGACTTCGTGCTGTATGTATATACAAAACATGCTTCTAATCTTATGACTGCAGTTTTACTTTCATGCGTAGGGTCTGGACAACGTGCGGCAGGGGTATTTTGACAAATGCACCGCGCCATATAGCGTTATCACCTTCAAGATAGCCTGGCGCTCATGTCAGATTAGCGCAGCAGCGCACCGCGCACCGCTTCTCAAGAGTGCTCGATTTTTTTTTCTTGTTTTTTACCAGTCAAGCGATAAAAACTTTGTGTGAAAGGACAAACAAGTATGCTTGGATGCATACTTCCTCACCCGTAACTTCTGGCGTCCCGCAAGGATCCGTTCTTGGGCCGTTACTGTTCCTAATCTACATTAATGACTTACCTAATAACATTTCCTCTAACATAAAGTTGTTCGCTGATGACTGTGTGATCTACCGTGAAATTAAAAACCCTGCTGACCAACTTACTCTGCAGCTTGATCTTGATAACATTTCTTCTTGGTGTAATACCTGGCTAATGAACCTTAACATTTCTAAATGTAAGATTATGAGAGTTTCACGTCGAACCTGCGATATTTCTTCTGACTATGTACTGAACAATTCTTCTCTCAGCAAAGTTACCTCTTACAAATATCTTGGTGTTACAATTTCTGACGACCTTTCCTGGCAGACTCACATTGACAATATAAAAAATAACGCTAACCGTACGCTCGGCTACTTACGACGTAACTTCTCTCTTGCACCGATGCAGTTGAAACTTCTTCTTTATAAAACGTTAGTCAGGCCTAAGCTCGAATATTCGTCATCTGTATGGGATCCACGGTTAACATTCATGCCATAAGCTTAGAATCCATTCAAAATCGCGCCGCACGCTTCATTTTGTCAAATCACTCACGTATGGCAAGCGTAACTCACATGAAATCAACTTTGAATTTACCCAGCTTATCACATCGCCGAAAAATTTCACGCCTGTGCCTCTTCCACAAGATTTATCATTCTATGCCTTCGCTAAGTAGCTCGCTATTTTCGCCGCCATCCTACATTTCATCCCGCAGCGATCACCACTTCAAAGTTGGAATTCCAAGCAGCCGGACAAATCTTCATTTCAACTCATTCGTGCCCACTACAAGCTCGGATTGGAACCACCTCCCTGCTTCCATCGCAACAATCATCGACACTATTAACTTCAAGATGACCTTACACGCGTACCAGTTTTGATGTTGCTCCATTTTGTTCTATTATTTCTAAAACATTTTTCACCACTCCTCTCTGTAATACATTGCCTTGAGAGTAAATAAATAAATAAATATTTTAGAGAGATCGACTTACTCTCGAGTGGATTCATGGAGTGGCGCAGCCCTCAGGGCCGATAGGTTGGTGAGCCCGGAAAATTCCAAAACTTGGTGTACAGCGTTGATGTATATATGATTCATAGCTTAGGAACATAGAAACAACTTGTATATCTTAGAATCCCTAAAATAATTTTTAGGCTCAATACAATTGCCTATATGTATTGTGTGTATACTTGTTTGGGCATTTTTTTCTGTTTATTTGACCACCAAACTGTAAATGTTTGTCTTTCCCAAAACTGCTGTTATGCGTTTCAAAGATCAATCTAGAAGCTACAATTTCATGCATAGCAATGCTAAATATCTCCAGTAGCTCAAGAGAAAAAAATGTTTTGTGGAAGCAGTCAAAATCAGCCATTTTGCCACCGTAATGAAAGAGTTCAAATGAAAAAACATAACTTAGGTGATATTTATTTATATCTTTCTCGGTTTTTCTTTTTAATACGGCAGCAGCCGCAAGCACTTGAGTACGACTTCAACTTTCTGCCAACAGATGACAGGCTTGCCAGCCTGAACTGTGCTAGCCCCTGTTTGCCCCCAACCACGGACCAGCTTTCGATACGCGGGGCCGACGGGGAGTTTCGCAACTCGCTGCTATCGCGGGTTCAAAGTTCATCCTCGATACCATCTCCGCGCGTGAAATGTAAACAAACCATAATGAAATTGAAAAAGGAGTGGCCAATAAATATGCCAAATGGCGTTAGTAACTCTGTCGTACTCACACTGTTGTGCTCACACATTGACCAATGAGCGAGCGCCACAGGACACTGTGGAGTTAAAGCTAGACTCTGTCTCTCATGGAAAAATATGTTTTTTTTGGCAATGCACCGAGGCAGGCAACTGGCAAAGGAATGTGGCCCATTTCTCTGCTGCAGCTCAAGCCCGGGAAAAGGTGCCAAGCAACACTACGGAGAAAGAAGTGGCTGGGATGCTGGACACTGGGACCAAGCAGTGCACTGGTGCCAACTTCTCAGACAGCAGCCCTTTTTTAGGGAGCTAAGCAGAAGAGAGAATGCGCGCTTTTTTGCACGTTGCCCCTCCTTTAAATCTCCCAATGTTCATCCCCTATCCGTGCGGATAGCAGATCGCGTCGAAACAGCCACAAAACACACACATTATGCCTTTTGTAGGATCTCATAACCATGAACGGGGCCCCTGCTCATGACAACTTTGGCTGAGCAGTCAAATTTAAGGGGGGACGTGGCTTTCAAAATCAACTTTTTTATTTCTTCGTGGATTTTGATGAAAATTGGAACAGCAACTGGAAATGCTTCCGTGATAACACCATAAAAATTTCAAACTAATATTTTGAAAACTTTTTTATGTATTAAATTTTCTTTCTGTTCCGCTTGTACCGAGCTTGAGCGGCTTATAAAACATGATAGAAAACTTGCTCGAAGTGCTTTGCATTCCCAAATGAATGGACGAGGTCGTGACAGTTTTAGAATTTATTTTTTACAACACAATGTTTTTTAGTTTTCATTTTTTTAGAGGTTAATGTGCAATAGGCATGTCGACTGTGAACGATTATTTGAATAAAAAAATCACAAAAAACAAATCTGGAAAACCAAAAGTGTCACGACCTGAACTGTTCATCAAGGAATGTAATGCAAGAAACGGAATCAAAATAGACCCAGCGGTCACAAAGAAATTCCTGGTACAAGCGACACAGGTGGCAAAAAAAATTGTTTTGAGAAAACGGCTTCCGAAGTTGCAACATAGGTTTCACTTATCAAAAGTCGTCACGGTTGTAGCCTTTCATGTCCTTTTGAACATGGGACTTCTGGAATGCCTTTCCTTGAAATTGGAGTGCCTTTTACAGCCTTTTTCTTTCCAGAAAACATCATTTTCAGCTCCTTTGTGAAGAGTACATACCCCACTTTGCAGACCAAACGAAGGGGGAGATGGGTTTCAATGGGCTTTCAATGCAAAGTAGGTTAGCTGGTTGGCTGTATCGCACTGGACAACCTCCTTTTGCAGTGTTGTCACCATGGCAACAAGTTAAGCATTTTTTTTACTTAAATTTGAACATTTTTGGCTTTTTTTTATGTTTTATCATTGTGCCTGGCACAGCAACTTAGTACCCATACGTGCAGGTGTTCATGGCCAAAAGTTACCATACCACAAGGATGAAAATGAGCTACTTTGAAGCTTCGTAGAGTATTCTGCATAACTCCCAACTTCAATGCAAGAGCATATTTTTTTACTACTTTTGACATTCAAGGCATCCAATATTTCTTGCAGCTAAGCCAGTATGCCCTAAGCAATGGTATCAATAATTTCACTAAAAAATCACTGTTAAATGCTGCAACAGTAACGTACATTTTTAATGCAGAGAACATATTTTTATTCCTATATTACTAACTCAAACCTGTTTGCATGAAAATTACAAGTGCACGGGAAACGTTGCGCAAGAAAGGCGATATGGCTCGCGCGCATTGCAGCGCACGCTTACCGCGACATATCGAACTTTGATTATACCTGATATGGCTGGTCAGGTCGCTTTTAAGATTAAATCTAACGTCGCAGGCATTAATTACAACTACTGGCGTTCAATCGTAACCGGTTGCCCAGTCATGTGCTGCTCCAATGCGCGTCGGCAATGCCGTGCGCGCCGCAGCGTTTGACGCGTCGACCGTTTCTTTCTCAAGGCTAGCGAGCCCACAGTCAAAACACAGCAATAACTAAGCGTGTAAACATCGCAAACCCGACTAAAAGTTCACTTCACGAACCGCTATCGCAAGCACGCACACCGCGTCACCCTCCGGGGTCTGGCGACGGTCACGCGCACCACGAAGCGTTCGATGACCTCCTCCTTTCGAGCCACACAACTTCCCGTAATCTGGCTCGTTATCTCCGGCATTCCCACCGCGATAACGTCCGTGTTGAATACCATAGATTGAACAGAAACTCAGCCGAGCGAAGCGGCGAAAATGAACTCGAACCGCTCGCTACGCAGCTCAGGCGGCCGCCATCTTGCGTTGCGCCCGTGACATCCAATCAGGAGGGTCGTTGTTCTGCGCCCCGACCGGAGGACTAATAGCGCTTCAGCATCTATTTCTAGCTTCGTTTGTGCGTCGTTTCTTTTCTGCCGTTTGTGCGTTTGTGAATGAACGAAGATAAAAGAGACGAGCGGAACCGGAAAGACGATCGCTCGGCCGATCTAACCATATCAAAATGGCTGCGCCCGGTGGCACCGTTGCGGAGATAGAGCGCTCCGAAAATTGCCGTTTTTTCGCCCTTTTGTGCTGATAGTTTGTCACCGCACCTGACAAAAGTATTTTTTTATGCCACTTTGCGACGCTTTTCAGCCTAAAAACTTTGCAGACGCATAGAATAGGAAACATAGAAGCCGAATATGTGGGTTTCAAAAAAACGATGTTTTGGTCATTTTTCCGAAGTTGAAAGCCGCGTCCCCCCTTAATTGAACTCCTAAAACTGGCATGTAGGGCGGAAATTTGCCTTCAGTGGAAACATTAGCTAACCAAGAGACACGACTAGGGGTAGGGAAAGACCATTAGTATGATGAAAAGATGAGCAGAAAAATCTGGGGGGGGGGGGGGCAAAGAATTGGGTTTGGACATCGTAGGACAGGAGCGGACAGGTCAATGGGAGAGGCCATCATTCTGCAGTGGACATGGGCTGATGGTAATGATGATGAGGTGAAGACATTTTTTCTTCTTGGCAAAGATTAAAATTCTTCACACGCGTTTGTTTACCTTGCGACAAAAGGAGGAGGCCGCAATGCAAGCACCTCGCAACAACTTATTTGGGTGAAGTGAGAACTGTTGACTGACAAAAACTGTGCATCTTTCATCATCAAAATGCAACACATTACTCCAAAACAACTGCCACTTCCTGAACTGGCTAGTTTAGAAAGTCCTGGAGTCTGCATCAGCGGTAACAAACTTGCAGCACAGCGAAATCCTGCTGCAGAAAAGTTGCTGCTGGGTGTTGAATACACATATGGCACACGAATGCAGCAGGCAACATCACACAATGCAGCCAAAATCATTTTTAAAGGCATAGCACTTCTACATGCCCATAGTAGCGAAGAAAAATCCTTCCCATTACGACTGCAACAAACACACCCATTTGGCACTCAAAGGTTCTTTCTTCCACACCCTTCTGCGTGCAAAACCCACACAAAAAATATGCCCAAGCCAAGCGTCTTGCGTAATGCGCAAGAGAGCGAGAGGACGAATTAACAGGAGCACTCACAGCAGTTTCTTGTTCACCTCGAAGCTCTGGGATGCACGAGGCTTCCGTCTCGTCTTCCTGAAAAGCCGCCAAGACAATTGACGCGTCACAAACAACTCTTCCAAGGGGAGCACAAGAAAGTAAAGACTCTCAAATTAGGGGCCTCGTAGCACGCGTGTGAAGGGGATGCCGGCAAAGAGAGGAGGAAGAGAACCCTTCTCACTGTCTCTTCACCTCTGGTACCTCCCACCTGACTCATGGTTGCGAAGGAGTCGGTGTGGAGAAGTGGAGGAATATAAATTCCACGGTTCTTCCCTGATGTGATGCTATTAGAGAGGTTTAGTGCAGCGTATGCTGCTCTATGCAAAAAGTTGGAGTAGGCTATTACATTGTGTCATTCGCACTCCGCGTGCACCGTACGCAACGTTAGTTTTGCATTGAACGGCTGCAGGGCAAACGTACATTATTTCAGCAAAATAACATGTGTACGCCATGAAATTTGCGCATCCCTGGTTTTACAAATTTCAGCAAGTAGCACGACGGTCATCCCCAATTTCGCTTTTTGGTAAGCAGTAATTTGCGATTTACACAACGAGTTTCTTGCTCCTGCATTATTAGGGGGGCACATAGGTCTTTGATTAAAAACTTCATTTTTACAGTTGTGATGATGAAAATTGGGGGGCATATGTAGTTTTTCATTCTGACTGTAGATATAAAATCTGTTTTTGTGTAAAATGACCAAATGCAAATTTATTCAGATTTTTATAGTCAAACCCCGGGATAATGAAATCCCGCGGGTACGAAATTCCCGCGGCAACGAAATACTTTTGCATCCCCGGCGAACGTCCATAGACGTCCATGTATTTTATATCTCACGGCAACGAAACAATTTTGGAAACTGATCCCGCGTTAACGAAATTCGGTGCAAGTTCAGTCGGCATTTTATCTACCCATTGGAGGTTAACTGTGTTCAAAAAGTGCTCAAATGCATTTTTTTTTGTACTCAAAGGGCGTAAACTTCTGCCACAGCACGCTTGCATGGCCGCCGTCATATTTGTTTACAAAAGACCGTGCAGCCGGCGGCCGTGGTCCATAGCCGTGGAGGCAGCCTCGCAGCGGCACCACCGACACATGGTGACTCAAGTCGCGGCTTTGGCTTGGGCTACGCTAGCCCACTACCGCTAAACAGCGCGCATGCGTTTGTTGTTTGTGTGCGGCGATTGGCATGTTTGCTCTCAGTAAGATGCTTTCGCCAGCCCAAAAGTGGAGGTTTTTATCGCTACGAGATAATGCAGCCATCATTGCCCAAGTCAGTGGCCAAAGTGGAGGAAGGGAGTATAAAGGGAGGATAGCGCCGATGAGTTTGGAAACGCCTGCAGCTAGCTCAACCATTTTGAAAAGCAAGGATCTCACCAGTTCTCAACAGCGCACGTGCGCAAGACAAAACAGTGACGAATGTGGCCTTTCTGGACGTCAACAAAGCGGTGCTCACTTAGTTTTCTAAAATGTATTGGTGCAACGAGGTGCCACTCTGTCTAGCAAAGTTCGTAAACAGAAAAAGCTGGGCTTCGCTTGCATGATCGAACATAATCGGTGCCGAGGGCCAGGGCAAAAAATTTGCAGAGAAGGTGAACCCACGGAATGTTTTGGATGCGTTTGACACGATCTCGTTGTTCTTGGGCGCGGACGACGACTAGCAATGAACCACTTGTACAGTGAGAGCTGAACTGTGACGTTGGCTGCAAGGTAAGGCTCACGAAGTAATATAACCGACTTTAGAAAATACATTTTTGGTTTGTGGCCAATTTTCCGGTCGTTTCATTCTCGCGGCAACGAAATTCCCGCAAAAGCGAATTTTCTGGCTTTCCCCGGCGGTTTCATTATTGCGGGGTTCGACTGTATTTGGTTTTGTGACAGCTTTTGTAAAAAACTGCCGGAGGGATGCAGCTGGACAGGGTACCACTGAACTGTGCACAAATGAAGGAGTGCAATAAGACTAACGTCATCGTTCTGTCTGGTCTGTAGCAGAAGTTATAACCATTTGAAGTTTGGGCCTGGAAAGCAAAACCTGTTTTTTTTTCCCCACCTTCCAAGCCCAAACTTCAAACGGTTGTAACTCTACGCCTCTACGCTCCACCGTTCCTGCAGAGGTCCCCCTCCCAGATGCAGCATGATGCCAGGATACTGTGTTTGTGCTGCGGTTCGTGCGTGGTGGTCCCGGTCACAGTGGCGAAACTTCTCTTCTATATCCTCTTTATCTCTCTATTCTTCCTCTCTACTCTATTCCATTCTCCCTCACTATATTCCCACCCTCCCCCAGACTGGGGTTGAAGGCCGATGAACCACCTATTGGGTTCAATAATATCCCCAGTCCATTTCTTTTCATTTTTCCTCTATGACCGAATCATTCATTCACTCACACAACCCAGAATTGAGCGATCCGATGAGCGATTTGGTCCACGGTGAAAAGTAGTTTGTTGCTAGTTGCTCCACGTGGTTAGCGCTTTAAAGAAACTGCCCGAAAGTGCTTCCAATCTGCCGGCTTGTGCGTGCCAGTGATGACTGAAAATTCCGAGGAGCGCAACGAAGCCACCACCAGTGTCAGAATTTCCGGACACCATTGCCGGATCAACGGTTGGCGAGTTTGTGAGTGTGGATGATGGTGTCCCATCCCTGGGAGAGTTGCTACATTGCCAACAGCGTACTGAGCACAAGTGAAAGCGGGTGCAACGAGGAAAGCAACAACGATCCTTTGACCACAACCTCCGAAGTGATTGGTGCACTCGCGCTAGTCCGACACAGGTGCACTCGCACTAGTCTAACGCTTCTTTGCAAATGTGAAAGGTTGCGCCCTCAGCTGCCCACGCCCTTAAAAAATGCGGAGATGTGTGTACTGTCTCGGGGAGTGAGGTTGTTCTAGCAGAAGATTATTTTGTGCGAGAGTAAGGCAGTCTCACCAATAAAGTGTGTTTATAAATGCTATGTGCTTTCCCGACGTCCAGCTCCTTAGCTTGCTTACGTCCAATCATCCCCTATATCGAACTGACAGGTGTTTTTTTCGCGAGTTCGATATAACCGGGTTTGACTGTATCTGCGACAATTCTTTCAAATGAGCAAACCGAATGACACGGCCCCGTTTCCTGCGCCAAGTGTCCACTGAAGAGTCAGTCCGATCATTTGCTTCTTCGATGCGTGCAGTAATGCTAAAGAGTGGCCTGCTTTTACCTGTGCAGCGCCTGTACCCTACCCAACAGCCATGCTGTTCATTCACCTGTTCCGCCGTCCAACGCTGCCCCTGCGGGACCAAAACAGTAAACTCAGCCCGAGGGAAGGACACTCACCCAGGCTTGAGGGCCGTCCGGTCCTTGAGAGTGGGCAATGCATCCAGCAGGTGCTTCATGTCCAACGACTTGGGAACGGGGGCCTTCTTGCGACGCCGGCCCTTGCTCTTCACCACCTTGCCCGCTTCAAGCTCTGCACAGTGCAACATGGCACCGCCAACTTGGCATTCAAAAAATTCACAAACTTTTGGGGTTGCATGCACCAAAGCTACACCTTGGCTATGAGGTGTGCTGTAGTGGAAGGCTCCAGATTAATTTTGACCCCTGGGGATCTTTAATATGTGCCGAAATCTCAACACACAGGCATTTTTGCCTTTCGCCCTTATCGGAAAAGTAGCCATTGTGGCTGGGATCAAACCTGCGTCATTAAGGCACCGCAGCGCCACAACAAAGCAACTGAGCCATCACTTGTGTTACGTAGCGGCACGACGCCCTTGAACAGCAGGCTCCTTGTACAAAACTACACAGCAGCACAAAAATTGGAGCAACATCGAGCCTGTGCAATATTGCGGTATTCACAGCCGTGGCATGAGCCCTGCTACCTGTCTTCTTGATTTTGTGCTCCACAAAAGTGCAACCACAATTTCGGCTCTGATATCTAAAGAAAAAGGTTTCAAGCCAAGCGAATGTGCAAGCCCCTGCTGAAGATGTCTTTGCTAAACACTCATTGCAGGCGACAGGTCATCCTTTCATTAACAGTGTTCTCGCAGCACGAAGGTGTGAATTGCACGCACCAACATCAACAGACTCAAAGACAAACATTTAGTTTATGGTCCGCTATTGCTACCGCATGCGAACTCGATGCAAGATACAGGCTCACTGCACAAGCCCTGGCGGTCTGATCTCAAGGATGAGCCTTCCTGTTTAGGGTACAGTGTAACCAACACATAACAATAACGAACAGTCATCCAAGTCACTGTTCTAGACAATAAATGTAACGATCGTGTTAGGCAGAAAAAAAAATCCTTCGCTGAAGATTTGCAGCTGCACAGACTAAGCAGTGGGCACGTCTGCCGCCTCAGCACAACCCCCAGGAACGCCCTCCAGATGGGAGAAAAGCCTGTGCATCCCCCGTACCTCTGGCTGTTTTTTGTTTGCAATAACTGGCAGGTTTCGCACCACTGAAACCCAACGTTTTAATTTTGGTGATTATCAGCAGCTTAGAATAATCCCATTCATCCAACTATGGTGATGGTGTGCCGAGGTTTGTTTTCGTCCAGAAGGCACCGCCCCTCTTAGCTCCTGGGCCAGCTGGCACGAGGAACAGTCGCAACGTTTCTTGACTGGCTATGCCAGGTAGAAGGAAGCAGTGGTCAACATTTTCTCACAGCTGGACATATAAAAGGTCCCCCACAAATAACGAGCATGGTCACACAATGGTGCAACTTCTCTCAAATTTAAAAAACGTACCACGAGCATATCTGCCTATGACACCACACCACATATGTTGCATTTGACTCCAAACCATGGAGTCAAAGTCTGCTGATGCTGTCAGGCTGATTTGTTAGAACCAGTAATTAGAAAAATCAGAATTTTAGCGGTGTGTCATCATTCAAAAATTTCAAATACTGAAGTGAATAACACAATATCCAGTTCAGCTTCAAATCGAACAGGACTATTAAAAATTTTCAAACAAATTTTTGCAGTATTTCAAAGTTCGACAACACAAAGGGACACCGTCTCAATAAAATCTGGAAGCGTAAAATTGTGCTTAGATGAAAACAAGAAATGCTCAACTATAACACATATAAATGTATTCTTTGCAAAGAGTTAGAACAAGTTCTTCACTGGATATATCGTACTCTGAGTGCGTACGATCGACCAATGAAAATTGCTACTGGTGTTGCGCTTTCCCGCAATGCTCCAATGACGTGTGGCTAAACAGCAAGAGAAACGTGCTTTTGGAAAGTGCCTCATATCTCGTTGGCATTGGGCGGACTCAGCCTTCATGCTTCTATTTGCAGATGCATCATGATAACTGGACCCGCTCAAGCTATTCCCATCTAGATAAGAAAGATAAGAAGAAAGATAAGAAAGATAAGACTAGATAAGAAAGACGAGCTACATACTGTAACAGTTCCCAAGTATCCGATTTTCTAAACAAATGATGCCCAAAGATGATTTTTTGTAAATCTGTAATGTTCCTTTTGTTTCTACACAGGATATCAGAAAAATGAAGTTGTCAAGCTCCCCGCTCCTAGACACTGAAAAAAGGCTTTCTTGACAAGAGAGCACTGACACTGCCCCCGTGGCGAAGCAGGCTTGGGGACATTGTTTATTGCTGTGATCGCACACGCTGCCACTTCTGCCCTCAAATCTTTTTAAACATTTATAGCAGGCATGAAATGCCCTTTTGGTGTGCGCGTGTAGGAACATTCCCAGCGCAAATGCTTTAAAAAAAATTTCATGCGTTGCAAGTACTGAGAATAGGACACACGAGCAAGTGCAAAGCGGGGATATACAACCACGCCATGAGGGCATGCTGGTGAGACATGCTACTCCTTTTAACTTTGTTGATGATTCATAAATTACATGGGGCAACTTTCACCTCATAGGGTGACCTCAACCTCAAGTGTATCAGTACTAGTGGAGTAAGAGCATGCATTATGACAAACTGCAAATAATACTTTTCTCTTTAAAGGGGCCATGCAGACAAAACACAAGTTTGGTTCATTCGAAAGAGTGCCTCGTTGGAATCATACTGACACCACTTTTAAAGGAGCACTTCGCTCAAATAAGCTATATAATTAGGAAAAAAGGGAATGGCCATGCAACCCGACAGCTCATTTCCTGCAACAGAACCTATGATGTCACATCCCCAGCTGTGCGATTGGCTGAGGCCTGCAAAAGAAAACGCAAATTAGGCAGGGCTTACAAGCTTGCCAAAGCCGCCATTTGCGCTTAAATGTAATGCATATTCATCTTACAGCAGCAACACAAAGAAAAAGTTACGAAAGCACACGTATACATAGCATTACTGATGCGCACTCCTGTTGGTACTGGGCGCACTATGCTCTTTTTAGCTGCACAGCAGTCCGCTGCTTTGGAGTTGTCTCACGTGACACTGGCCGATTTTCGTAAGCGACATTATCTGACGTGACCCTGTTTTTCGAACATACCCCACGTTTCATGAAGCGATTAGTTTCTACCGTAACAAAAACAAGCCAGGAGCAAATACAGTCAAAACAAAGCAATGGCAGACAACATCCGTGGCTGGCTATGGTAGCACCATCTGGAATGACTGACTGTAAGCAAGTCTGCAGAGCCTAATGACTGGAAGTTCGTTTGAATACCCGCCCTCATGACATCATGGCAGACGTCATGAAAACACACGATTTGGAAGGAGAATCAAAATTTTAACCTACATTGATGAATTTCTCAGTGAATAAAGCATCGTTCGTGGCCGGACAAGCTTTGGGGGCACTTATAAAACACGAAATCTTTTGAATACAACAAACTTGTATTTTGTCTGCATGACCCCTTTAAAACAACATAAATGGCAGTTCCATGAACTTTCATGTCACCTCTAGGGGAAAAAACTCGAGGTATGGGGGAATGCAGCACACGAAAACTTAGCCTGATTTTTAAAATCCTGCCAGCATGCCTTTGTGGTATCGTCCCCACTATGTACTTGCTTGCAGGCGCCTTTCCTGGTACTAATCAACGCACATATTTGTGTTTCAAAAGACATTTGCATTGCAAATGTCCCCATACCCATGCACAAGAATGCAGGGTCTGCGAAGGACACTTCATACTAATGCGAACATATAAAAATAGTTGAGACCAAAATTGGAACACGTGTGGGATAAAAAAAACCTGCACGGTCGGCAAATTAGCTTCTCAAGTGCCGCGGTGACTATTCTGTCTTGTCACGAAAGCTTTATCTCAGTGTCTGCGAGAATGAAGCTAGTAAAGTTCATCGGTTTGCCTACGCCTTAAAAAAAAAAAAAAAAAAAAAGGAACAGGACAGGTTTAAAAAACATAAACTTTGCACATCACTTGATCAGAAAAACCGGGGATTCGGGGACTATGTCAGTACCCAGATAGGATAGTCAGCACAGTGCACCAGGCACAAGTGCACTAAATTTCCAGGTGTCGTACACCCTCTCATGCCTGTACCAGCAAAACAACGCTGCCCCATTTCCTTGCACAGAGCTCATTCGAACAACCCTGGCTAGTGGCAGAGGCGACGGCGCCCAGTTTGGGGATGCCTTCCCGAAAGTAACAGCAGGCAGCCTGCCGAAACAGCGACAGACAATGGGAGTAGTGGTGTCTGGCTTAAATTCTACTGAGAGTAAACCCACAGCACTTGGCGTGCATTGTACAACATTGTGCAAGCGAATACTTTTGAGCAGGGCATGGTGGCGTATCTGCCGCTTCTCCTTCTTGGTCATCGTCTCCCCAGCAGCAGCCTTGGGGGCCATCTTCTCCGCTGCAGCGCCAAGCAGTTTGGACAGGTCAGCAGCCGCCTCGTCTCCCATCACCTGCGGGGCATTACGCCAACATGGCGATGTCAATGAGTCAACCATTAGGGGCCACACTTGCAGTGGCATTTTTTTAACCCCACCTCCACCCCACAAGCAAAGCCTCACTGTCATGCTTGAAACAACAACAATTACAACAAAAAAACAGTACAGTGGTGCCTCGAGAACAAGGCTCCCCCCTTACTGCTAGCGTACAAAATGTACAGCATTTTGTGCTCCATGCCATTCTTTGAGATAGCACCTTTACATTTACCGGGAAGAAATATACATTTATTTGGCTGACGATTACGATACTCCCTCTTGCAAAATGTGTGTGCAGGGCAAACTGCCGTCTCACGGGTAATGGCATGCACCTGCTGCGTCTCACGAAGTGATCGCCACATCAGCAAACGCACGAAGGTGCGCAACATAATCTGGCGTTGTCTCAGAGCATGTTGCCACATGGACCATGTCTCGTGCCTTTTGCCATACTTTCCTCCTCCGCTTTCCTGCTCACTCTATCTTCGGTGGCCTCTACGTTTGCTCGGTTATTTCATCGGTGGTCACCGCCAAAAAGAATGTCTCGCACTGTCTCAGCATACCGACCTCCCGCTAAGACTTTTGCCACACCTAGCTACTCCCCTTTCCTGCTCATTGAATCAAGTCTGGCTTCGGTGTCCCCTTTGTCCGGTTGGTTACGACGTGGGACGGCGGTGCCGTGAAACCGCAGGAGCGGGCGCTTAAGTGCTGCACACTAAACAAGTTTTCAAACACTCCTGGCTACTTTAGGTGTGCCCATAGTCGCAACAATGTCCAGTCTAAGAACTGCTAGCATAAGTGGTTAGGGATCTACCCTTTCATCTATTTCACCTGCGTCTCCCGATTGGAGCCAAACATTTTCCTGCACCCACGCAAGGAAGCCCCCGTGAAAGGTTCTGCTCCCAACAAGGGTGAGCAGGAGGAAGGACCCTTTGAGGACAGCGTTGCCAGCGTAAGCGGCAGTGATGTGATTGATTGATTGTAAGCGTTTAACGAGCCGATGCAACGCAGGCGATGAGGCGCGCCGTAGTGGAGGGCTCCGGATCAATTTTGACCACCTGGGGATCCTTAACGTGCGCCGAAATCTCGTACACACGGGCGTTTTTGCTTTTCACCTCCATCAGAAAAGTGGCCGCCGCCGCCACCGTAAGCGGCAGTGGCTTTTCTACCTAGCATTGGAGAATGTAACCACCACACATGGGACCACTGAAAGCGAGGCCCTGTCAATGCTCGTTGTGCCTAGCCACTTCGAGCTTGGCAATGTGGAGTTGTGTGAAAATGACTTCCTTCTTGACCCGTGTTTCCTGCATGCCTTTAGGGACATGTGGAAGAGACGCAACAGGGCACCAAGGTGCGAATACTGAATGCTACCTTCCAGTTGTAAACACTGTCTAATTGTGTACAATTGGTAGGCCATGTCCCAAAGCTTCTTTTTTTCCCCTTCTGGCTTTTTTAACAATACAAGCGCATTAGAAAGTGCCTTTTCCCTCCCACCATCCTCCCTATGATATCGTAGGATCAGCTGTGATGATACACTAGCTAGTTTACAGGGCCAATCAACGAATGGCTAGGATATCACTGGTGCATGAACAAACAGTCGACACTGGCAGCGAAATGGGTGCAAATGAATATTTTTGAGGATGAGGAAGCGGTGAAGCCCATCGCAAACCGGCGTGACATCATTACGGTAGTTCGTGAAGTGGGTGCGAACAGCAGAAGTCACTAAGGCAAAACCATTTTTTTTTTTGTTCCCACCTTTCAAGCCGAAACTTCAAACAGTCATGACTTCTGCTACAGACCAGATAGAACGGTACTGTTAGTCTCATTGCACTCCTTCATTTGTGCAGTTCACTGGTACTTTGTCCAGCTGTGTCCCTCCAGCAGTTTTTTTACAAAGGGTGTCAAAAAATCAGATATAAAAATCCAAATAATTTTGAATACAGTCGTCTTACACACAAAAAAAATTTATATCTACAGTCAGAATGTAAAACTACTTATGTCCTCCAATTTGTATCACCATAACTGTAAAAATAAACTTTTTGATCAAAGACCCATGTGCCCCTTTAAATGGCTCGATGTACCATGACACTACAGCAGGTGGCAATGCATGCAGTACACCCTACCATGGGTTGGGCACCAGTGGCCTTGGCCGCTTCCGCATCTCGCCGCCCCTTGGCGTGCTTCAGTTTGACCCGGCCCATCTGCGCAGAGAGGTTGAAAGAAGATGGAGACTCTGCTGCAACATCACCAACGGAACAAAGTGCAACTGAGAAGGCACGCAAAATTGCTCACATTCGTCAAAATATGGTCTACGGGGCAGAAGCGCTGATTAGAGCAAAAAACAGCCCTTCCCTGACCGCGTGCTACCGCTTGTTGTGCCAGGACGCTGGCCGACAGTGGTCCCAGGCGAACTTGGTGAAACCGTATCAGACGCACTGAGGGCTATGCCCCAAAAGTCAGAAAAGCATCACACCATCCCCTTCACTTTTTTTTTTTTTTTCAAATTTATCCAAAGACCAACTCATCCTATTAAGAGGACGAAAAAAGAAAGCTCTTCCTGCACACCAATATGGGAAAAATAACGCCTTACACATTGGAAATGCCTGGCAAAAAATTACTTATTTCAAGTACCGCCGACGGGCGGGGGCATCACACAGAGGCAAGCAGAAAGGGCAGCCGTGAGCATTTGAAAAATACAAAGATGCCATAATACATTCCATATGAATGAAACTTACACGTATGACTAAATTAATGCATGCAAAATCCACACACCATATTAAAATATCAGTTAGGTAACAAAAAAAGACAAAAGCAATTATAATATTAGCGTTAACAAAAAAAAGGGCAAGCAATTAACAGTCAAACAAGTTGGCTAATATTTCTTTAGTTGGCATTACATGTTGAGCTAACAGTGCAGCTGTATAATGCCCATAAACACTGCTCTATAATACATACCTATATATAAACCTGCCTCCTTAACAGTGCGGCAAGGTGTACGGTGGCTGCCTTCGCATACACCAAAAACATCAGAAGAAATAACAAAGAAAAGATGCTTCAATTAAAAAGCAAATGTTAACTTCCACCTTAACAAATACAAGCTGGTTTGTCCACTCCACTTGCCCCCCTCCCCCCTCTTTTATTGCAGCTTTCAGCTTCCTGTCTGGGGTTGAAACCCTGGAATTTTTCCCAAGCTTCGGGCATCTGCAGCCACCACGGTGGGCTAGTATTTCTCAGATGGAGCGGAAAATGAGAAGGTCCGTGCGAAGCGATTTTGGCGCAGGTTAAAGATCCTCGGGTGGTCTAGGTTTATCTGCAGTCCTCCACTAAAGCGCGACACAATCCTTAGCTGTAGCTCCAGCACATAAAACCTCATTTCTTACAGGCCTCAGCCCTACTACAATCCAAGTTGAGCTGAGCACAGCATTACTCAGTAGCGATTCAGGAACAAACTGTAGGTTAGCCGAGAAAAGGAACAATGTGACAAATCAGTTTAGGGGAAAACGCTGGGGTCGCGCGAGGCGCCAAAAAATGCAATCTTTGTTGTCCCTAAACAGTGGTGCCATGAAGATGCCGAACTAAGCGTAAAATTTCAACCGTTCAACAGAACGTAAAATGGACAAGGAGGGACTCAGTTGCAGAGGGGCCACAAATGAAAAAATGATGCACCATGAATACTCACAATAGTCACATCGGTTTGCTACAGCAACAGCGAGCATGATGGAAAGAAATGTAGCTTCAAGTTTAAAGGAGCCATGAAGAGAAAACACAAGTTTGGTTCATTCAAAAGATTGTCTCGTTAGAATCATACTGACACCACTTTTAACGTAAACTTCGCTCAAATAAGCTACATAATTAGGAAAAACGGGAATGGTCATGCAACCCACCAGCTCATTTCCCGCAACAGAACCTGTGATGCCACATGAGCTAAGCTCTGCGATTGGCAGAGGCTGGCAGAAGCAGACGCAAATTAGGTAGAGCTTACAAACTAGACGAACGAGCGATTTGTGCTTAAATTTAGGGCACATTCTTTACAAAGCAATAAGAATGATGGGACAAACAGTGGAAGTTACGAAAGCACATGTAAACATAGAAGTACTGATGCGTTCTGCTGTTCGTACTGCGCACAGCATGCTTTGGTTTAGCTGCACAGCACTACGGGGCTTGGGGTTGTCTCAGACGACACTGGCCGATTGACGCAAGCAACGGTGTCTTACGTGACCCCATTTGTCGAGCGAGCACTGTTTCAGGGAACGAATATTTTCTCCCAGAACAAAAACAAGCCAGGTTTAAATGCGGGCAAAAACAAACCAAACGCTTGCCACGGTATGGTGGCGCCATCTAGGTTACGGAACGTAAAGAAACGCGGGAAAAAACCAACACCGCTGTACAGGGTGGAGACAACCTTTGAACGGTCCCGTGCCGCCGCAGTTGGGCCAACGGGCTCAACGCGTTATTCTTTTCGTTTCCCACGAGACCTAGCAACGCGAAACAGACAATATGATTCAAACTTCTTCAGTAAACCGCGTTGCGGCGATAATTTTAGCGCGGTTTTGACACAATGACTTGCTTCGGCGGCGAGCGAGCAACCGAACATGGCGGCGCCAGCGTTACGTGTCTCTACCCTGTACGGCGGATGCGTGAATGAAGGTACTCTAGGCTGCAGAGCGGTCGGTTCCTGTGATGTCACTTGGGACCACGAAAACGCACGATTGAGCGGGAAAATCAAAATTTTAACCTAAATCGTTTAATTTCTCAGTGAATAAAGCACCGTTTGTATCCGGACAAGCGCTGGGGGCACTATAAAACACGAAATCTTTCGAATAAAACCAACTTGCATTTTCTCTTCATGGCTCCTTTAAGTCATGAGGTGTTGTGAGCCAAGGTCGATGCACTGACACATGCTTGGAGCATGGCGCTTCTTATGTGCACGCATGGGCGTCCGGAAGGGGGGGCAAGGGGGGGCAACTGCCCCCCCTTGGAAATTCGGATATTTTTATGCACTACAAAAAAGCTGCACATGTAGCTTGGTTGGCCCATAATTAAAATAACTTTGCCCTGAAGGACGGAAAAGAGAGAGAACGACATCGACATTCTCTCCTTTGTCCCGTCCTTTAGCCCAAAGTCTTTAATTATGTACTACGTGAACCAACTAGCGCAACAATCCACGCTACTAAAATGATTAGCACACTCAAGTCCTGCGTATCCGTATGGAACGCCTTTCAGGACTGCGGTCAACATTTCACTTTAGACACTGACTAACATTGCCGGTCATGTGAAGGCAGTGAAACAGACTGCCTGTGCTGGCTATTGAAGATAGCGTACAATTCTGAAAGGTTTAACGTTTTTTTTTTTTTTTTTTTCTCTAAACTCTAGATTTATGCAGTCTTACCGCAAGAACTTTAGTTTTCGGACAAAGTTGCAGCTATATCTAGCAAAAAATCTTCTCCGCTACACCTAGTAGGGAGAGTGTAACATCCTCCCGTGCCGTCCCATCACCTTGTACACACTTTCCTTCGAAATTGCGAAATGTCGGCACCACCCAAGCCCCGAAACAAAACCTATAAATCAGCCCCTTAAAACGCTCGTACGCCTGCACTGCATTGAAAGCCAGGGAGGCGAGTAGTATCTTTATTGCGTGAGCCATTTCAACAGACTTCATCACACATGTCATCTCGCAATTTGCCCAGAAACCGAGGCGTCTGCAGCTGCTATTCAAGGAAGATTGACGGAGTGCAGTTCGATGTATGTGAATGTATTGTACTGTGTGTTGGTGATCAGTTGGCGTGAGTCGAGAACCCTCACGCAGCGAGACTGGACACTGTTTACAAGTGACAGTAACTTTTCGCATTTTCTTTATTAACTTTATTTCTTTGTTCGGTAATAAAATCCGATGTATATCCTCCAAGTCTGGTTCTAATTCGCTGTTTGTACGTTTTGTAACCACAAATAACGCCTTTTTGGAGCTATGCAACCGTACCCCCCCCCCCCCCCCCCCCAATGGATGCCCCCCCTTGTAAAAAGTTCTGCGGACGCCCTTGTGTGCACGTAACAACACAACTGTGCTTCGTTCGGAGGAGCCTTCGTGCGAGTTTGTTTTGGGAAGCCTGAGAGCTGCAACATGCTTTGTTTGCAGCTTTGGCCAAGCAGAACCCTCACAGACATTAACACGCACTCAGGTGAGAGGCGAAGTTTCTGTCTCAACTGTAAGAGCCAGGAGTCACACAGCTCACGGTTCATTCAAAGAAACAAGAGAATGGAACACTGGGGCTGCTAGGAGTTCATGCTTGCAGAAGCCTACACAGTGTCCTCTTCATTAAACTGCTCCTTCAGTCACACACCTGAGGGCGGTCGTTTAAAAAGCGTGCGGCCCGAATGAATCGTAAAAAGAATACGAGCCACTTTTTCGACACAGGCTTGGATGCAGGATTACAAGGCTGCAAAGTGACCCAAATGTAACCGAATGTAAAATTATAACTTTCTTACATTTTCATAGATTAACGAATAACAAAACACGAGCACATGACCTGCAGATTTCCTAACTAATCAGCAAGTAGAAGTTCCACTGGGCCCACTTGCCCGTACCCTCAAAGGTGTAATTACAGCTGCAGGCCTTCAGTAGCATCACCCTTCTGAAAACTAGCAATGATGCTCTTAAAAATTCAAAATTCTGGTTCTACACACCGAGGCGACATCTGGGCTAAAAGATGCACCCTAGTGAAGGGCTACAAATTAATTTAGACCGCCTGGGGATGTTTAATTAACATGTTCTGAAATCTCTGCACACAGCCATTTCCCAGAACTACAAAAATTTGCTAGCTTGGTAGCCCGCCAAGAAGCAGCCTTAGCGCTTGCCCTGGAAGCCTTCTGCGACAGCAAAAACATGACCGTGAAAGTGAACACCACAGACGCCACTTTACTATGCATTTCTTGACAAATTCGGGGTGTCCCCAAGTAAACTATGAGCGGGGGCTTCACAGAGCAGGTGTGTATGGCTGATGGAAGGGCTTTTTTGTCAAAAGGAAGCCCCACACACGAAAAACGAAGCAAATCACCGAGACACTTTTTACAGGTGAATTCTCTGTCATACCTGCTATCTCCGAAGACTTGCGCATTGGTCCAAACTAAGATGTCGGTTGTTCTGTACGCATGGCAGTTCACATTAGGGGATGTACGAGAACGTGTGGGGGCTATGTTTGGCCACAATAGAGACGGCCGTTTTTAAGTGAACATTAATAATGTCCGCACCCAACTGAAGTTAAATGCCAGCAAGAATATTATCCAATGTGAGCGTTGGTGAAAATGCTGAGCAACATGCTGCCTTGGAAACGTTGAGAAAGCTACCAATGTGGCCTGCACAGCATAAAAAACTCGTGGAAGCTTGCACTCACGCACAAGACTTGAATGGCGAAGCTGCTGTAGGTGATCATCGACGAAGACTACAAAGTTGAGTTTCAGTACTGTTGTTGTGTCGTGGTTGATGTTGGCGGAATGGCATTTCAATGACCTTACGTTGAGCAAGGCCAGGGTGAGCTCTTCATTTTGGTTGACATTTTTGTACGTTACTCTGCAAGCGCGACTTATCGTCTCCAGCTGATGCTTTGCACGCTGAGCCTCTCGAAGTGTGGCCTCTTCCTTGGCCGTGCGAACTATCCGCGGCCGGGCCATGTGGAGTCAATGATCCCCTACAGCAGCTTCGACATTCAAGTTGCGGCGCTTGTACGGCACAGAGAGCATGCGCACAATAACATGAGGACGAACGAACGAGGGCATAGGCTATGACGTGCCTTTCTCGTTTCGAGAAAGTGTTGCCACGATGCGGTGAACACTGGAGTGTTTTTGTGGACAATGTTGGCCAACCTCCCTAAGTGGGTATGCTTGGCTTGACGAATGTGTGCTTGAGGCATGCGGCGACCACTGAGATTTTTTTTTTTTTAGGCCAATATTATTAGCCAATTGCTTAGCTTGACAAATGTGCCCTCGAGGCATGCATGCACGAGCACTTGGCATTTTCTTTGTATTTTTCACTGCGGACACAATACAGAAACGATTTTCTCAGCAGCTTCCCTGTTAAAACATGCAACTGCCCTCTGGAGGACTTTAATACATTGCTTGCTTGCATGTGACGTTACTACAGCTCTTTCTGGAATACTGTTCTCAGCTTTCCCAGTGCTGCTGGAGATAAAAGCGGCATATAACTTCGCAATCGTCCACCGGGCAACCAGTGCTCCAACATGGCCACTACAGTGACGTCACTGCAAGCTATATGCTCTTATACCGATTCTCGCAATCTCAAGCTCTGTGACGCTCAGGGATCTTGGAGCTGTAACACAGCCACTGTTCAGGCATTTCCTGATTTGCTTCACGTTTTCTTCAAACATGTCCTCCAGAAGAAGAAAACAACTAGCAGAAGAGACTTACGCTGCTCAGCTATGCAGCAGTTCTAAAGCAAACTGTTTGCAAAGCTAATGATGTTATAAAAAGGATCCAACTTCTTCCGAAATGCGCAGTATGGAGCATCCTGTTGCGATATGGCTATTAAACTAGGGGCACTTAATTTCCAAGCTTGCAGTTTGATGAATGTGGGATTACATTTTTGACTGGACATTCCATGACAGTTCTTTACAAAGAGCATAACCCGTTTCAAGGAATCGGGCTATGTATTCACTTCGACACATCAAATGTGGTTGTCATGCTAGCGTGACATGGTCAGCATTCATCTCACATTTTTGGTTCACGTACACAACTATCCGAGATCCTGCAGATTAAAAATTTTTGCTTCAATGCCGCGTATATATTTAAGCAGGCGAAGCAAAAATCTTGTATTAGCAACGACGGCATGGCACGAACTACGTGTGCCACAATAAATCGGAATCATTTTTAGAAGTACAAAGAAAGAAAGAACACAGAAAACTAGCCTAGGCGCTACGGGATTATGGTACTTTTCCCTCGTGGGTAATGTAAAGATCATGACTATGAAGAAGACAGCGCTAACCGTACCTAAAAACTTTCTACGCCAAGGAGTTTCAGTCGAAACGCGTACTACATGCACAAATAGCCATGTAGTGTTGATAACGGTTTGTGCTAATACATCGCTCCCACAGCGAGAACTGCCGCCACATGCTAGAAAGACAATTTTCAGCAACGAATGTAACTTTGCAACACGTGGTAAGCGTAACGCGAAGCGAATGATAGCGAGAGTGATCCAATCCTGATAACTCTACTTCGCAAACAACACAATTATAACGCGTTGCATCGCCCTCGGTGAAACCACCGATGCAATACTCACGTCTTTTCTAAAGCATTAACGTAGCACTACAAACTACTAGAGCACTGTAGTAGAACTGGTAGAACACATCCGAAACAGTGATTGTGTTGTGTTGTGCTTCGAACGTGCTTCAAGAACAAGGTTGCCTACATGGTTACCTAGTTGCCGCTGAGTCGCCACACGGCGAGGGCACGTTTCATAATGTGACCATTTTATTTTAAATTTTGCAAAACGTTTGCCATTTAAGCAATGCAGGTCAATAATCAGTGGCATTGGAGCTATTTTTTCCCCTGGGGGAGCGAGAAATGTGCTATCATATGCACAATCATAGTCAACATCATTATTGTTATTATTATTGTTATGCATCCATGTTGTTATGTAATATCGTGATCATTTATTTTCTTTGAGTATTGGCGGTGAGATGTTTGAGTGGCGCCCCCTGGATCTGACGTCAGCTTAGGGACCCGCTCCGCTGTCGCCTGCTACACTCGCCCCGCTGCTACACCCGCGCCGCGGTCGTCCGGTTCTGACTGGCAGCGGTCCCTTTGCTAGAAATCGCCCGCTTTGATGCTTTGGTGCTTTAAAAAGCGTGTTTTCAATCAGATTCTGACGGCTCTGAATAATTTCAAGCTTTGTCCCGCACAATTTTGCAATACACGAGGAGAGAGAGAACGACTTTCAGAGAGCATCGCTCAGACAATCGTGTGTAACCCGCCCTCGTCCTATCTAGCGTATTTGCGAGTTTCAGCGCTCAGAGCTCCTCAATAAGTATTCAAAATGCGTATGCTTCCCTTAACTATTTCTGAGATGCTCTTTTGAAGACTCAACAGTCTAATGCTACGCATCAAGCAGCGGGTCGCACAGCAGGAAATAAAACGGGTGTTTTCTCTTTCTTTCGTTGTTGTTAGATGAACGTTTTTTTTTTTTTTTTCTGTGCCCAATGCATTCATTTTTCTGCACCGTCCTAAACGTACTAGGAGGTTTGGGGATGTTTGCGAGGCTCACAAAGTTCGTC
Source organism: Haemaphysalis longicornis (assembly GCF_048455015.1). Classification (NCBI taxonomy): domain Eukaryota; kingdom Metazoa; phylum Arthropoda; class Arachnida; order Ixodida; family Ixodidae; genus Haemaphysalis; species Haemaphysalis longicornis. Next base: position 202,072 of record NW_027526305.1, read on the forward strand.
TCAATATTCAATGCAATAAGATCTGTGCTACGGCGCAGATAACGTTGTCCACAGTACTCGAAGGCGGCTTTTGTGCACCTAATTTCTATCGAACCATCGATATCGTAACGAACTCGATCTCAACCCGAAAAGTTATGACATGATTACGGTGTTGAAAACTTGATATACTTGCTAACTAACGCAATAGATAGTATACATGCCAATTTTCAGTATAACACAATTCGAAACCAATGAATATGTCCAGACAGCTCTTTATTGTTTTCCAACCCATTTAGTCGCAAAGAACAAATCCTGGCCTACTCGGGATGACGTTCGGTGAATTGAAGAATGAATCTTACTCTCTCGTCTTGGACTGAGGAGCCTGCCCACTAACCAGCTCGATTTTACTATTAAAGTTTTCTTCTCCTCCTGGTCCTCCCCCTCTTGAGTGCAGTTTTGCTATAACGCCTATCTGAATATTGGGATGATATGGCTGTGGTAAATGTACCGAAATATCCCTCCAAATCTGAACAAACATAGCCTTACTGTATGTTTGCCTTACAGGTTACTCGTTTTGCTCAATAAGCCTGCATACTGGTTAGAAGCCTGGTATAAAACCAGCACGCGCCTATACACACAGCAGGTTATTTGGAAATCAACCTACATTATTTGTGCCCCATAGTGCATGTCGGCACACTTTCATGCCGTGACAACGTAAAGTGACTTGATACAATAGTTTCGAGTGTTAGGCAAGATTGCCAAATCTGTTTTACCTTACATACGAATAGCTGGAATCGTAATGCCTTCTGCCAAAGCCGACAGCCCCGAAGGCCTGGAATTTGTTTTGGTCTTCCATTTTCGCTGTTGTCGGTTGTCAGCCTGCGGCTGTTACCTTTGTTCGAAGACTGCTGAACACAGAGGCTGACGCCTAGCTCCGACTCTTCGCGCTCCGCACAGGACCAGCTTCGCAGCAATGCATGGGCGACGCCGGCAATGTTTTTTTTCCGGAGCAGTATCAAAAACTATACTTAAAATCACGCCTTGAGCTAGTTTACGCTGTTTTAAATCTTTTGTTACGAAAAAAAAGTTGCGCATTCGCGAGATCTGCTGCGGACAAGCACAAAATCTCAACCGCGCGCAAAGAAACAGCACAGAGAGCGAGCCCGAGTGAAGCAGACGACAAATGCGAGAATCCCTAAGCCGACGTCACGGAGGCGCGCTCCGCAGCGCCGCCCGTGGTCGCGCTCACCGCCAATTGTGCTGGGGCTGTGCAGTGGGGATACAACGAATAGTACATAAGTAATCACAATCAACAAACCAAAGTAAAACCAAAACACATCCAGTCAAATCTTCATTCAACATCACATATGCTGGGGAGCAGAGTAAAAAAAAAATCGAAGTCTCTTTTCTTGAGAGAAAGATGGTTAAAACGCGAAGCTCTCTCCCGCGCTGCTTGAGTTAAAATGACAGTCTAAAATCCAGACCGCTTGCAATTGGACTGTGTCGAAATGGCACAACGGCATAGACGTCGGGTTCATAACTCGAGACACTGGTTCGATTTTGAACACGGGAAGCGTTTTTCTCTTGTACTCGATGTGCCTTAGCTTATCATTCTCATCGTTTTGCGAAGCCCATTAAAGGAGCCATGAAGAGAAAATGCAAGTTGGTTTTATTCGAAAAATTTCGTGTTTTATAGTGCCCCCAGCGCTTGTCCGGATACAAACGGTGCTTTATTCACTGAGAAATTAAACGATTTAGGTTAAAATTTTGATTTTCCCGCTCAATCGTGCGTTTTCGTGGTCCCAAGTGACATCACAGGAACCGACCGCTCTGCAGCCTAGAGTACCTTCATTCACGCATCCGCCGTACAGGGTAGAGACACGTAACGCTGGCGCCGCCATGTTCGGTTGCTCGCTCGCCGCCGAAGCAAGTCATTGTGTCAAAACCGCGCTAAAATTATCGCCGCAACGCGGTTTACTGCAGAAGTTTGAATCATATTGTCCGTTTCGCGTTGCTAGGTCTCGTGGGAAACAAAAAGAATAACGCGTTGAGCCCGTTGGCCCAATTGCGGCGGCACGGGACCGTTCAAAGGTTGTCTCCACCCTGTACAGCGATGTTGGTTTGTTCCCGCGTTTCTTTACGTTCCGTAACCTAGATGGCGCCACCATACCGTGGCAAGCGTTTGGTTTGTTTTTGCCCGCATTTAAACCTGGCTTGTTTTTGTTCTGGGAGAAAATATTCGTTCCCTGAAACAGTGCTCGCTCGACAAATGGGGTCACGTAAGACACCGTTGCTTGCGTCAATCGGCCAGTGTCGTCTGAGACAACCCCAAGCCCCGTAGTGCTGTGCAGCTAAACCAAGCATGCTGTGCGCAGTACGAACAGCAGAACGCATCAGTACTTCTGTGTTTACATGTGCTTTCGTAACTTCCACTGTTTGTCCCATCATTCTTATTGCTTTGTAAAGAATGTGCCCTAAATTTAAGCGCAAATCGCTCGTTCGTCTAGTTTGTAAGCTCTACCTAATTTGCGTCTGCTTCTGCCAGCCTCCGCCAATCGCAGAGCTTAGCTCATGTTTGGCCACAGCGTTTGGCCACACGGAAGACGCCATCAATAAGACACAGAAAGCTTCGCTTCAAAAGGCCAGTTAGTGACTTCGCGGTGACTGTGCCTTCTACACGAGGCAACGGTAGCACGAATGATTCCATGCCTTTTTAAATGCGAATGCATTTCTTAGTCGGGGGTTGTCGTGCTCCGTCGGCGTGCGCCCGCAGGTGTTATCTCTCCGCGCTCCTCCTCGCCCCTAGCAACAGCTGTGGCGCGCCTAGCAACCGGAGCAGGTGGTAGCTCGGGCGGGAGTGGCGGAGGGCAAGGGGAGAGGAGGAGCGCGCTCGGGCGTGTGAGGGCGCTCGCATCGCGGAGCTCGGGCGGAGTAGCGGAGAGTGAGTGGAGAGGAGGAGCGCGCTCGGGCGTGTGAGGGCGCTCGCATCGCGGAGCTCGGCGGGCTCTCTCTCCTCTCCGCTCGCTGCGCTCGGAATCTATATAATGCAGTGGAGCGCGCGCCTGGCGCCTTGATAGCGATTCTTCATTAAGTACGCCATTAATAATAATTACTCGCACCGCACTCATCGGTGAACCCATGCATTCGCATTTCCGCACGATCCCCTTCGGGGAGGTGGGGGGATTTTTTATTCATCAATGCAAAATAGCAGTGTGCATATAATTATATGGAAAAATAAAAGTTAGCTCAAGAAATACACACTCCCTGCACATTTATGCATATGCATGCCTCCTAACCGCGAACATACTACGTGACAAGCAGTTATGCTATGCGTTAAAATGTACTTGTGAGGTCAGTTCAATGAATTTGTCTTGTTCACTTTGATATCTGAGGTATTCTAAATTGAATTACAGTTTTATTATTACAGTACGTGCACGGAATCCTTCGTTCTAATTCTGTACTGATCACTTCTGATTGTCTGGGGTGCCAGTTTATCATAAAAATTCCAGCGGTATGATACCGCCGCATTCATATTTAATATCCCTGTAGACAACTTGTTAGGGTGTGGGGAATTATGCGATTATGCGATAGGGTGTGGGGAAGCCGATTAGGGAACCGAGATTTCCTAAGAAACCTGACCTGTTACGCGCAAAGATGTATTGGTCATACTCTCCAGTAAAGATGGCTAGTAGCATACTAGTAAGAGCCCGATACAAAGGGCAAAGACAATATGCCATCCATCCTTTTGACTGATACCACAGCATCGAATATTTGAGACTGTAGATTAGCTTATAATATCAAGGCCTTTCAACTATATATTTGCTGAAGACCGGGAACGTTGAAATAAAGGCGAAAAATGTTCAGTGAGTGACCAGCGCCACCGGGATCATAACTAAATATTGTTTGATCCTGACTTTTGCCTTCTGCAAGTAAACCCAACCTTCCCGGAGCCGTCTGGGGTTCAGCAGAAGTCTTGAGGTGCCCCTTAATTGGGGGAGCCATGCTACCCCAATCAAGGGGCACCTCCCTTTCGGGCGCCCCGGCCACTAATAGCTCCAAAGTTTTATACAATGCTGCACAATCACCGACCAGCGATTGACCATCAGGGATGAGCGATCGACCCGAACAATGCCACGTTGACGCGCTGATCTACCTCATGAGACCTCAAGCAGAAGACATCTTCAATACTTTCAGGCCGACCACAAGGTAGGGCTTCGAGGACTACTTTTTTTCCTTGGCGATACATCATCTACCAACGGGAAAAATTCCACAAAGGATTCCAGTTATAGATGGTGAGTCCATCGAAAATGTAGCGGCAACCCTGCATGTGCTTCAGTGTCCCTTTAATTAAAGTAAACATTGCGGGATTACTAGCGCAAATTGTAGTCCAGAGTCCATAGGCCATGTTTCGACCACTCTGAGCGCGTTTACGCAAATTTATTCAGTAGAAATATCAATTCTAAAATGCTGTCCTCCTCTCTGCACCCTCGCCCATTTTCTGTGGGGTTTTCGTGTGACGTCAGGAGGAGATGAGCTGGCAATTGGCTGCGCTACTGCACGGCTCGCCGACCTTCCGACAGTCAATCGGCCGCCGACGGGTCGTCGCAATTCGCTCGCTCAGTTGAAACTAAGCCACAACACGTTTGTGAATGGAAGAGTGCGCCTTTCTTTATTTTGTTAGTTTGTGCACTGTATCAATCTCCGAGTCCGGGTCGCGTTTGTGTGGCCACACAAACGCTGCACAAGTGCACATGTCACGCTTCGCTGACTGGTACGCTATAGTAGTAGGAAAATCTAAGGCCACTTGAAGGCGGGAGAAGAGTCAGCGAAGTCAATATAGAAATAAAATCAACTGAAACTTATACCATACAGCGCAAAACTAGGGAGCAGGAAGCACTTTTCTTTGCGCTCGGCGAAGAAGCACAGCCGCAAGATACCCCGCTGCCAAGTACTGACGACGGCTACCCAAGCGACGCCTCCATGGACGCCGAGGACGCCGCCACTCGTGGGAAGGATGGTGCATTCAATGAGTTCGCGGCCAAGAGCGCTGCGGACGCTGACGCGAAGAACCTGGAGGGTATTGCCTTGACTGGGCCCACAGCCAGGAAAAAGCGCCCAGCCAGGAAAAAGCGCCACAGCCAGGAAAAAGACGAACATTCACGTCGGAGACAGGAGGCCGCCAAAGCCCCCCTCGTGACGAGATTTATGTGTGCCCAAGAACGGGGCGAACGCCTCATCCCGCATTGACCTACGCTAGCGGACGCACACCCGCGCATTTGTCATATGTCCGAGGTAAGCGGCATGCGGTCTAGTTTTTCCAAATGGCTGTACGTTTAGAAGCTGCTATTAACGTTGCCACGGTTAATGTGCGAGGCCTGGCAGCGAGACGGAAGCAATGCCAGCTTAGTAGGCTGTTCGCAGACCGAGAACTGGATATAATTTCGGTGCAAGAAACTAAAGTGGAAAGCCAGGAAATGACAGACCGCGTGTTGAAGCCTTTTAGAGCAAATTTTAATGTGTGTGTCTCGCACGCCGTGGGAACATTGGCTGGGTGCGCCCTTTTTATCAGGCGATCACTTGGGATTGTTGAGCAGACCGTTGTAGCTGATTCGAGTGGCCGCTATGTGTACTCCGACTTTTCATTTTGCGATATTGAATGGAGAGTTATATGCATTTATCCACCGAACGGACAGGGTAAGCGGGAGACTTTTTTTACAAACTATTAGTAAGCACCGGTTGAGTGCGAAAGGGTTGTTATCTTGCTTGGGGATTTCAACTGTGTGTGCATGACAGAGGACAGAGCAGCCCACGAGCGTGTTAGAGAAAAAAGCGCCGAATGCTTAATGGACATAACTTCAAAATATTGTTTGGATGACGTAGCATTCTGTACGACTAGAGATCCAATCTGGTTTACACATTTTCAAAGTGCCAGTCACGCGAGGCTGGATAGAGTGTACATATCAAGTGAACTTGTGCCACTGTGTGACAGTTATAAGGTCGAGGCCTTGTCCTACAGCGATAATTGCCTTGCGGCGTTCTGTCTGGGAAACAAACAGAAAACCAAAATTGGAAGTTGTGGAAATTAAATAGCCGGGTACTTAAAGATGAACCTTTTACAGCTAGGGTCAGTGAACTGTTTACTAATATGCACAGTGATGCACAGACGAGCTGGGGAGTCAAGTGGGACCTTTTTAAAGAACAAGTTAAAATAGGTGCAGTCGTAAGAAGCCCAATTATCAATAAACAGAGAAGAGAGAAGGAAAAAGAACTTCGCCAACAGTTAAGGACTCTATTGTTAGAAGAAAGCGCAAACGCCGGCGAGTTTAAGCAAGAAATAAGAGACAAAAAATAAACTAGAAGTCATCGATACTGAGCGTTACAGGGGAGCTATCGTGCGAGCACGGGCACATAAGATGTGGTTCGGTGAAATGCCTACAAAGCGTGCGTTGTCTGATGAAAAACGTTACGCGCAGAAAAACGAAATCAGGGAAATACGGTACAAAAATGGTGTTACGGCCCAAAAAGAAACGATTGAGCGGGCGTCGAGTATTACACTGAGCTGTTAGACAGGCACATTCCAATGAACGATGGCTTTGCTGATGAATTTTTATCGCTTATGCCCAAGTTAGAACCAGAGCTTTGTGAAATAATGGAAGCACCAATTAGTGTGTGGGAATTAGAAAATGCAATAGATGATCTGAACACCTGTAAGTCACTCGGGCCAGACGGTTTAAGCGCGGAATTTTACAAGGCTTTCAAAAGGGAGGTAGCGGTATCTTTATATGAAGTAGTATTGGTAGAGGCTTACAAACTACATGTTCTCCCGCAGTCTTTTAAGGAGACACGAGGGACAAAGGCTCTCTTAACTTTTCTGTCTGACACGGGACTAACCGATGTTCTTTAAACTTGGGATCCTCAGATTTTTTCTCCTAGTGCTGTAAAATTTTCTACGTTCCGAACTGATTTTATTTTCTTCTCACTCTTATTCATTGTTGGTGCGCACTTCTTCCCCTCTTTTTTTTTTTCACCTCATTATGTTCCCCCCCATCTGAAGTAGCAAGCCCCGACGTTTTTGGGGCTAACCTCTTTAGTATTCATTAAAGTTTTCTATGTCTCTCTCATCATCTTGATACCGAAGTGTGAAGATGCAGTAAAACTGCTGTCCGTAAAGTCGTATAGGCCAATTAGTCTAGCCAACGTTGACTACAAAATTTACATGAAAGTCTTAGCTAGACGGTTGCAAAACGTAATTCAGTTTTTGGTAGGACCGCATCAAACTTGCGGTATTAAGCATCGCACGATAAGTACCAATGTGCACGTCGCCAGAAGTGTGTTAGAGTGCTGTGATGCCTTCTCAGGTCGTGTGGCGATGGTGCAACTCGACCTTCAGAAGGCTTTTGACCGGGTGTCCCATGACATACTTTTCAGAATCTTAGAATACGCGAATGTTGGGTCTGTTATCTTGGATGGTATAAAGATGGCGTATGCCGGATGCAAGGCGAGCATAATTGTTAACAAAAATTTAAGTGAAGGTATAAATGTTGGTTGTTCGGTCAGGCAAGGTTGTCCGTTATCGCCTCTTTTTTTTTGCGTTGTATCTCGAGCCTTTCTGTTTAAAAATAATCAAGCATGAACGAATACGGGGGTTTGCATTACAGAACACTTAAGTAAAACTGCTCGCATACGCAGATGATATAGCGGTTTTCTACCGCGATCAAAAGAGCATAAGCGAAACAGTTTAGGTGGTTAAGTCCTTTTGTGAAAAATCTAGGGCTGCAATTAACTGGGATAAATTTTCGGGATTTTGGCATTTGGAATTTGGAACTGGTGCTCAACCCCTGCCTTTTTTTAATGCATACAATGGACCACGGCACCAACAAAATATCTAGGGGTGCCTCTGGAGCATTATAGGGATAGCCGAGACTACTGGAGTAACGAGACCGAAAAGTTGAGAGACAAAACCAGAAACTGGCAAGGGCGCAATTTTTCTATGTTTGCCCGTGCCACTATCTGCAACCTTTTTTTGTTAGCCAAAGTGTGGTACGTGCTGCAAGTGTTGTGTATGTCACGTGCTAATGTCCAAAAAATCCACAGAGTATTTGCGGTTTTGATTTGGTCTTCCAGCTGGGAAAAAACCAGTCGCTCTAACATTTTTCGCCCAGTCAAAAGGGAGGACTTGGTCTTTGTGATTTATTTTTACGACAAGTTGTCGCAAGGTTTTGTTTTGTGCGGGATCAAAAAGACGCCTTCTTGCGCACTGTAATTCAAGTGCGGTTGAAAAATGTGCTGCCTGACTTTGTTGTGTCTTCAAGTGATATTTTTTGCAGGGGGGTGAAAGGATATTTGCGAGAAGTGGCTCTGTCTGTTGAATTCTTGAAGGTACGGTTTTCTTTCCACTACCGGTGTAGTGTTTCCAGGAAGCACCTGTACAAAGATTTAGTGGATGTTTGTTTACCCGTACCAGGTCGTTATACGGTGCGGGCACAGGGCTTCATGTTTTAAGGAGGGTGAAAAGTATGCCTGTGAAGCTTGAAATGAAGTCCCTTTTTTAAAACTACACAGTGAAACACTTCCCGTAGATACTTGGTTAGCAGAAAGAGGTATTTTTGTGCCGTGGACAACCGACTGCAGACTGTGCAAAAAGCCGGAAACTATTAATCACGTCTTCATCGACTGTTGGGACCCAGTGTTCCACTGGGACGTTCTCCAACGTACGTTAAAGAAAGACTTACCCATAACGCCACGTGGAATTCTGTTCCTACCCGAAAAAAATGAGGGCGGTGTGCCGTACGATTTGATCATGCTCCTCAGCCTTCATAGTATATGGAGGACGAGAATGGCGGTGAGGAATGCGGATATAAATGCCTGGCCTGTCAGGGAAAATTTCATTGAAAGCGTACAGTATATACGGGAAGTGTTTCGGGCTGAGGATGATCCCCCTGAGTGGTTGCCTGTGCTTGACAATTTAGTGTGTCTTAGAAAGTTTAAAAGCCACGTAGTCAGCCAAGTAGGGTTGACGGATCATTACAATATGACATGATGTGTGATGTACTGTGGAAATGTCAAAGCAGGCAATAAAAAAAAAGCACAGAAGAAGACGCCGTTCCGAACGGCCATGTTTTTCTATGATCTCTGCTGGGAACAGCGCATCGGCCTTGTGCCGAGGTTCTACTTCGTCCGGAACTGACATGGATAACTACAAGATCATTCTTCCCCGTCTCCCAACCGGTAATGTTGTCCTGAACACCGTTTTCCTGCACGCGGACTTGAAAGGCCGTCCATACCGTGCTCCCGACTTTAGGGATGCCCTGGCTCGCGTGATAAACCTTCGTGACGTAGTGTGCATTGGTCAATACCAAATGAGTCACGTGTGGATGCTTACTTGCGCCTCGAGCGTCGTAAAGCACAAGTTAGTTCAGCTTGAGCACATCACCGTCAAGGGACTCAAGTGTATGGTGTTTGACCCGGACACAAGGAACATCAAAATGAAGCTACTTTGGGTGCCGCGTCACATGGAGAACCGTCGGATTACAGAAGCTCTTGAGCCGTTTGGGACTACCCAATCCGTCGTCCGCGAAATGTGGCGGTGTCCAGGTATGGACCACATGGAAACTGGAGCTCGGGAAGTGTCCCTTATACTTAAGGACGGCGTCTCTGTCGCAGAGGTGCCGCATATGATGGACATTTATGGAAGCCAGTGCCTTGTTCTGATTCCTGGTCGGCCACCTCTTTGTCTGCGTTGCAGCAGGATTGGACATGTGCGGAGACAGTGCCGAACACCCCGGTGCAGCGAGTGTAGGCGATATGGTCACACCGCTGAGAGATGCGTCATGACATACGCTGACAAGCTCCGCCAAGGTCAGGAACCATCGACCGATGAGGACCTCTCCGCCCATGTAATGGACGTCACGGAGGTCGTTGATGCGACAGGGGAGATTAGCCAGTCGATGCGGTCGGAAAACATGACGGCTGTGCCCACGGCTCCTTCAGCAGGAGAAAACAAAGATATGTGTCCACCTCCAGTGTCCCCAGATTGTGAGCAGGATGGGGGCCCCCATCACAGCCAGTCTAAGGCAACGTCATGCGACCAGCAGCAGGAGGAGCAAATGGACACACATCTACTGCCTCCAAATGACGCGGTGGTTGACGACCACACTGTAGTGCCCCTTCCGGCAAGCGATAGCGATCGCAGCGACATGTATTCTGGGGATGTTGAAGCTGACGATGTTTCATACCCATCGTGGGCGGATGCCTCGGTACTGCCTGAGGACGTTTCGGGTGCCAGCAGTGGACCGACGAAGAGACCAGCTCCAGCTGACAGCGAAAACAAACCATCCAGTGCCGACAAAAAGCAGGCGTCCACTGTTTTGGACCATGCTGACACGGCCACCGGGGTTAGTGGAGGCGTGCCGCTGGCCGGCTCCAAGAAGCAAGTTAAAGGGACACTGAAGTGAATTTGTCAAGCTCCCGTTTTTGCTTGCACTGCGTAGACTGGCTCAAATTAGCACACTTTTCATCGTTTATCCGGTTGACAAATCGGTAATTATTTTACAAAGCGCGAAAGAAGAAAAACTACCATGCGCGGTTTGCGGCGGCCGCACCAACTAAGGCTGTGACGTTGAGAGGAGGGGCGCCGTGATTGGACGATGCCCAAGGTTAGCAATCACACAAGTTTCGGTTTCGGTTTCGGTTCTGTAAAACATAACCAATGGCTTTGTTGGATGGGCATTCTCAATATCTCAGTAATCATCGTACCGCGCTTCTGCCATGTTGTCGGCTGTAAAATGCACAAGATAAGCCTCCCAGGACGGCTTGTAGTCGTAGCATTCACTAGCCTAGACCTACGCAGTGCATGAACGCCCTCCGCGTACCCGCAGACGCCCAAATGCCATGCGCTTTTCCCCCATATTTGGAGCTTGCCTCCCTCATGCCTGTATTGTAAAAAGCGTGTTCGCACCAGGCCAAGGGTCTGTTCATTCTGGCCTGTGCCCACTCCCTGCAAGCAGTCGGTGCTTATGGCAACAGCACGCCAACGAGAACTCGCTAGCGCGCCAGTGCCAGCCTGCGCGCGTTTTGTGCACTAGTTTGTGTAGCCATGAACGTTGCGGCCCCAAAAAAGGTGAACTCAATATAGAAAACATCGGCGGAAAACAAAAAAGTTAACTTACAAAAAAAAAAAAAGCACGTACCCGCGGGGATTCGAACTCGTGACCCGCAAAACATTTGGGGTGAATTTCTAGTGCCCCAGACAGCTAGGCCACGGAGCTTTTTTTTTTTTTTTTTTTTAAACAAAACCAGGTTTATTTACATCATAAATATGTACAGGGCAAGGCACAGGGCAAATATGTACTGGGGGAAGACACACTACTATACATGCTGCTGCCTTTGTTACATTGTTGATGCCACTTTCCTGACTGGCGTGTTACGCTGTTCAATAGAAATCACACTCATACGCTATAGAGATCACATTTACGGGTAAAAAAGGAAAAAGGGGGAGTTGTGTTTCGTTTCAGCCTAGCCTGTTGCTGGCTTCATATCAACTTAAAGCGTTCCAGCTCCTTTGTTTTAAAAGCTACCGTCGCACGGCAGCAGCGCGCAAGGGCTTGTCCTAGTTCTGAGTCTGAGTCGGGTGCCCCGAGCGCGCTGACGGTCCACTCCATCTTGTGGACGAAATGCCTCCACGCTGGCTTCGGGGTGGGGGTACACTCCACCGCGTCCACTCGCGCACGCCACAGTGCGTGTAGGCCAAGGGTAATGACGCATTCGCACAGCTCCGAGTGTTCTATCGGTACGTCCAGGTAACGGAGACCTGTCCAGTCAATGTCCCAGTGGACGCCCAGAAAACACTGCACCTCGTCCCAGAAATAACGTGCAGTGTTGCATTCTAGGAACACATGCTCCGCCGTCTCCAACCTCCCGCACAGGAAGCAGCCCGCACCGCGCGGCAGAAAGAAGCCACGTTCTTCCTGTCGTGATCCCACCGGTAGCACCCCGAAGTGGAAACGGCAGAAAAAGTTTTTCGTCCCAGTCGGAATCGGCAGGCACATGATTCGCTTTAGTACGCCCCGCTTAGCCGCCTCGACTGGTGGCTGTCGGTACAGGGGTGGGGGAAGGAGCTTTGCGAGAAGGTCGCGGTATAGCCGGCGGGGCCTAACTGCTAGGAGGTAGTCCCATGAAAACTGCTGTTCCAGTAGGGCGATGGCGCCAGCGATTTCTCTATAGAAAGGGGCGGCTCGCGCGCCATGGTGCAGTTGGACAGTTGTGACCTGCCACTTTGATATGTGGGCAGAGCCGATTGACTGGAGTGCTCCACGGAGAAAAGGGTCGGACTGGTCTCGGAAATATATAAAACGTTGGACTGTCAGCTTAATCTCCACGTGGACCAGACCTAGGCCGCCGGCATCTAGTCCCCAAAAGAGATTTGTGCGTCTCATAGGCTCGTACGAGGAGCGCCAGACGAAGACCGCCCATTGTCGGTGCAACTTGTTCACCGATTTCTTGTCAATGGAGGTGACTCGCGCCGAGTATAGGGTAGCCGGGTACACTACGACGTTGCAGATGTGTGCTCTGGCGACCAAGGCGATGTGGCGTGTTCTCCATGGTTGCAACTTGGACAGCTAGGCCACGGAGCGGGGCGGGAATGCTTTGCTAATACAGGTATATATTGTACAACCGGTTTACACTTTTTTTTAGTTTTGGCATTTCAAGCCGCTTAGGTGACTATTTGTTGTACTGCGATCGTGCAGTAAGCGTCGCCCGAGTTTCCATAGTAGCTCACGTCTAGCAATTGCATTTCGTAGACGGAAAAGCGTTCGCAGATGCGTAGTCGTGCTGCTGACCGCTGTGCTTGTTCGCCCAGCGCAAAAAAGTGCTTCCCGCGCCCTAGTTTTACGCTGTACGGTAAAAATATCAGTTGATTTTATTTGCTTAGTACCTATATTGACTTCGCTGACTCTTCTCCCGCCTTCAAGAGGCCTTATATTTTCCTACTGGCGTACCAGTCAGCGAAGCGTCGCATGTGCAGCGCTTGTGTGAAGCGACCTTGACTTGGAGCTAGATACAGTGTACAAACAAACCAAGTAAAGAAAGGCACATTCTTCCATTTACAAACGTGTCCTGGCTTCGTTTCAACTAAGCGAACGAATTGCGACCAAGCAATTTTTTTTTAACCTCCTTGATTGCGACGACCCGCCGGCGGCCGGCGGACGAAACGCTGGGCCGACTGACTCTGTCGGCCGGGGAGCCGTGCACTAGCGCAGCCATGGCGCAGCCAATTGCCAGCTCATCCCCTCCTGACGTCACACGAAAACGCCACAGAAAATGGGCGAGCGTAAAGAGAGGAGGACAGCGTTTTCGAATTAGTTTTTCTACTAAATAAAATCGCGTAAACGCGCCTAGAGTGGTCGAAACATGGCCTGGGGACTCCGGACTACAATTTGCGCTAGTAATCCCGCAATGTTTACATATCACTTCAGTGTCCCTTTAAGCCTCAATCGTCCAAGGCTGGACGCAAGGGTGGTTCAGCTGGAGGAGGAATTACGTAAGCTGCTCCAACGGGATGGCAAGTGTCACGGCATTGCACGCTGCCACACTTAATGTGAGAGGACTCAGGAACAGGAGAAAACAGTATCAGCTCTTACGTCTCCTTAAACGGATGGACGTAAGCATCGCCGCTATTCAGGAGACAAAGCTTTGCGGTGATGAGGACACAGCGGCCGCATTAGAGCCCTTTTTAGAGCATTATAGTCAGGGGTTTATGCAGAATTTCGATTTTGGGGGGGTGTCGGTGGGATGTTTGGGGGGGTGTTGTATAAATCCTTAGGCAGGGTGCTTGTGGTTGTGGAATCTTTTTGGGGGGGTGTCGCAGTCCTTCTGGGGGGGTGTTGGGGGGGTGTTAGGGGGGTGTGTATAAATCCCTGATTATAGTGCATGCGTCACTCATTCCGCAGGCTTGTCTGGCGGATGTTTCCTCTTCATCAGCAAGCAAGTAGGGTTTTCTTGTCTCTCCTGCACTGTAGATAATTCAGGGCGTTTGATTTGCTGTGACCTTGTCCTTGGGGGTGTTTAATGGCGTATCATTTGCCTCTATGCACCAGTTAATTGTCGAGAACGTGATACCTTTTTCTTGTTGCTGGGGCAGTTCCTTCGAACACAACAAAAGCTTCTCTTTATGGGCGATTTCAACTGTGTCTGCAGTGAGCATGATCGTTCTAGGCCAGCTGCGCGCTATGACCGCAGTGCAGCCACACTGGCCGATTTAGTGCATGAGCATGGTCTTGTTGATGTCGGTCAGATGAAAGGAAGTGCAGTGCACTTTACTCATTTTCAGTGCAGTTCAAATGCCCGCCTTGACAAGATATATATATATATATATATATATATATATATATATATATATATATATATATATATATATATATATATATATATATATATATATATATATATATATATATATATATATATATATATATATATATATATATATATATCAGCAGAGGAAGTTTCTGGCGTTTCGGACTATAATGTACGTCCACTATTTTTTACTGACCACTGTATGGTCTCAATCTACTTCGGTAGGTCAAGACCACGTAACAAGCCCACTCAATGGGATCTGTGGAAACTTAATACCTCTCTACTGGCTGACCAAATTTTTTGCAAAAGGGTATCTGATTGCTTACAGCATATTCTAACAGCTCCCGAACTATCTCTTTATCAGAAATGGGATCTCTTTAAACAGGAAATTAGGAATGACGCAATAAAGGAGTCAGCTCGGCTTTCGTTTTTTAAACGCTTTCATGTACGTGAACTTTCCCGTACATTGGTGGCGCTTCACGAACTGGAAGCAGTCAATGCGGGATCAACTTTCGAAGAAATTGGGATTGTTAAAGGACAATTGCAAAAATATGTAACTGAAAAGTATCATGGTGCCTTAATTCGGTCCAGAACTGAAAGGTTCTTTGATAGTTATCCTTTTCGCCGGTGTCTTAGTGATGAGCGCCAATCCGCACTTGCGAAGGAGATAATTAAAATTTATTATAACGGTGTTAGGTATACTGAAGCTAATGAAATAGTCAGTGCTTTCCACGCACATTACAGCACGTTATTTGGGGGGTCCAGTATTAATACTCGGCAATTAAAGTTCCATTCCCTCATTGACTTACTTCCCAGGCTTACAGAGGACGAGTGCGTGATGGTGTCAGGGCCTATTACACTGGAGGAAGTTAAGGATGCCATCTCCGCACTTAAGACTAACAAGACCCCAGGGCCAGATGGCCTTGGTGGGGAGTTCTATCAAAAGTTTTCTAGTATCCTTGCTCCAGTTCTCTTGGACGTATTTACGGCTGCCTATGAACATAATATCTTGCCGCCAACCTTTTATTCAGGACACACGGTGCTAATCCCCAAAACTGCGGATGCAGAAAAACTAAGGTATGTAGAGGGTTACCGACCAATCTCCCTCTGCAACGTTGACTACAAAATTTTTGCAAAAATTTTATCTAGGCGCCTTCAATTTGTAATCACTAGTTTAGTGGGGTCCCACCAAACTTGCGGTATTCGGGGCAGGAGTATTCACACAAATATTCATATCAGTGCGTGTCCGATTCGGTAGATCAGGTGGCCCTAATACAAATTGACCTTGCAAAAGCGTTTGATCGGGTTTCTCATGATTTCTTATTCGCACTTCTGGCAGCAGTCAACTTAGGCGATGTGTTATATAACTGCATCAAGCTGTGCTATGATCGGTGCAGTACACAGCTTATCGTCAATCGTATTCTGTCTGAGCCGATTGCGATCAAGTCGTCTGTCAGACAAGGCTGCCCCCTGTCACCGTTGCTGTTTGCATTGTACCTCGAGCCTCTTTGTCTCAGCATTCAGCAGAGTCAAAAAGTGAAAGGTTTTTGCTTACAATCGTGCGAAGTTAAGGTGCTTGCTTATGCAGATGATATAGCGTATTTTTGCGCTGACAAAAGGAGTGTCCAGGAAGCCCTTACAGTGACTAAGCAGTTCTGCGATGTGTCTGGAGCGGATGTTAATATGGAAAAAACTAAGGGATTTTGGATCGGACAATGGGGAACAAAACCATCCAGATTCGCTGGTATTATTTGGGATAGCGCCCCACTTCAGTACCTCGGCGTGCCGTTACATCAAATACGGAACACAGGGCCTCATTGGTCATCAGCGCTCACGCAAGTTAAGCGTGCATCGCAGGCATGGAATGGCCGAGACCTCTCTGTGTTTGCACGTGCAAGAGTGTGTAACGTCTTCCTTGCCACAAAGCTCCTTTACGTGCTTCAAGTGCTTCATTGTGCGCGAGCAAAAGAAGTCTCCATGGGGATTTCTCAAAGAGGTCGTGGAGTCATTTAACTTTCTTACCGCGCGGTTTTCCTTGGAATATCTGTTCAGCATGTCAACGAAAACTATGACGAACACTCTTATTGAAAGTCTATTCCCGGTGCCTGTTTATCGCCAGCCTTACTTAGGCCACCAGAAAAGCAATGTTTTAAAACGCGTAATGAGCATGTGTATCCCGCCAAATGCAAAAACATTTTTCTTCAAGCTTCATTCTTCCACACTCCCAGTTAAGACATGGCTACGCGAAAAAGGAATGTCTATTCCTTGGTCGGACAATTGTCGTCTCTGTAATTAACCAGAGACAATTGATCATTGTTTTGTGTTGTGCCGGGACGCTGTGTTCTTCTGGGACGTTTTGCAGCGGACACTAAAAAAGGACATTGACATCACCCCGTACACCATTCGCTTCCTGCCATTTGAAGATGTTAATCGGGTGCCATATGACGTTTTCGTTCTCCTAGGATTGTTTAGCTTGTGGAAGTGCCGCATGACTGATCGGCATGCGGAACCCCCTAGGCCGACCAAGTGCATCTTTCGGGAACAGGCGGCGTTGGTGCTGAGCGTTTATGCTGCACAGAGTGATCCACCAGAGTGGCTGCCCCTTTTGGATGCGTGCGTTTGCTTGAGTTTTGATCTTTGTTCGACTGATGTCCTTGCCCTTTGCTGTCTGTTAGTGTTTATATTGTGTGTTAAGTGTCTTGTCTTTTGAAGTTTTATAAAATTTCCATGCATTAAAGGAAAAAAAAAAAGCAGCACGACCACACATCTGCGAACGCCTTTCCGTCTCTAAAGCGCTGGGATGATTGTTTTGCGAGTCGCCGGTTCGAATCCCCGAAGGTAAATAGTTTTTTTTTGCTAGTTGATCTTTTTGTTTACGGCCGATGTTTTCAAAATTGAGTTCACCATTATTGGGCCATAACGTTCACTGCTCCATGAGCAAGTTCGCAGGACGCGCGCAGACTGACACTGACGCGCTAGCGAGGTCTCGTTGGCGTGCTGTTGCCGCAAGCACCGACTACTTGTGGGCAGTGGGCACAGGCCAGAATCAGCAGACCCTTGGCCTGGTGCGAACACCCTTTTTACGATAGAGGCATGAGTGAGGCAACCTCCTAATATGCGGGAAAAGCTCATGGCATTTGAGCGTCTGCGGTGACGCGGAGGGCGTTTATCCACTGCGTAGGCCTCGGATAGTGATTGCTACGATTCCAAGCCGTCCTGGGAGGCTTATCTCAGTCATTTTACAGCCGAAAACAGGGCAGAAGCGTGGTACGACGCTTACTGAAATATGGAGAATGCCCATCCAACGACGCCTTCGGATGTCAAGCGTGTTGTTTTACAGAACCGAAACCGAAACTTGTTTGAATGCTAACCTTGGACATCGTCCAATCAAGGCGCATCTCCTCCCGTCGTCACAGCCTTTAGTTGGTGCGGCCGCCACAGACCGCGCATGGCAGTTTTTCTTCTTTCCTGCTTTATGAAATAATTACCGACTTATCAACCGGATAAACGATGTAAAGTGTGGTAATTTGAGCCAGTCTACGCAGTGCAAGCAAAACCGGGAGCTTGACAAATTCACTTCAGTGTCCCTTTAAGAGAAAAAAGTTCACTAACTGTAAGCAGGTTAGGTTTGTAAAAAAACTGGTGCTGTGTGATCCATTCTTTCAAGGTTTTCTATGCGACATACCGCTCCCTTTTCTAAAACCACTAATTTTCTAAATTCGACTTCGTTGTGGCACCTCAAATCAATAAATAGTAATGGAGATGTACTCACGTACGGGGACGAAACTTGGAGGCTCACTAAAAGGGTTCACCTTAAATTGAGGACGACTCAGCGAGCAATGGAAGGGAAGATGATAGGTGTAACGTTAATGGAAAAGAAGAGGGCGGAGTGGGTCAGGGCACAAGCGCGTGTTTAGACATATTAGTTGAAATTAAGAAGAAATGGGTGCGGGCAGGGCATGTAATGCGAAGGGAAGATAACCGATGGTCATTAAGCATAACAGAGTGGATCCCTAGAGGAGACAAGCGTGGAAGGGGGTGGCAGAAAGTTGCATGGGAAGACGAGATCAGGAAGTTGGCGGGGTAAATTGGTCGCAGTTAGCACAGGACCAGAATAATTGGAGATCCATAGAAGAGGCGTTCGCCCTGCAGTGGACTTAGATAGGATGATGATGATGATGATGATGATGATGATGGTGATGAATGGAAATTGAACAGAATTAAATAGTGGTACAGTTGTACTTTCAGCCAGTTTGGCTCCGAATTTCTTATTCTGTACAGAACTGCAATTGATCTTGTTATGCTTGCGTAGATCTTGTACACATGAGGTGTCCAGGTTGAGTTGTTGAAGAAAATGCCAAGAAACTTATGTGTACATGTATATATACTTGAACAATCGCACTATTCTGATATTTAATATTATAATTTGATAATTGTCGGTTTTGCTGCTGCTCTTGCCTTGTGTAGAGGGCTGCCCTTCCCTCGCGTAGAAGGCACAGCCACCGTGAAGTCACTAACTGGCCTTTTAAAGCGAAGCTTTGTAGGCCTCAATTATGGCGCCGTTCGTCGCGCCAAACGCCAATGATGATTATACGCGAAGACACATCAAGCGCCTAAAAAAAACTCTTCCTGTGTTCGGAATCCAACCTGCCGGGTCTCTCGCGCTATGAAGCCGATTGTCTCTCCGATTGCGACATTCCGACATGGTCGACGCTGTCGGGGTTTTCGACTTTAACTATAACTCGATCGGGCAGAATGGGACAAAGCTTTCAATTTTACTATCTTTCTCTTCAGAAAAGGTATTTGATTTTTTACTCTGCTCCCCAGGATATGTGATGTTGAATAAATATTTGATTGCGTAGGATTTGGTTTTAGGCTGGTGGGTTGATTGTGATTACTTACGGATACTACTCATTGTAGCGCCACTGTACAGCCCCTGAAGAAATAATAAAACAAAATAAATGATGATGATATTTTAATAAGAAAACAATAATAATAATAATAATAATTATTATTATTATTATCATTATCATTATTATTATTATTATTATTATTATTATTATTATTATTATTATTATTATTATTATTATTATTATTATTATTATTATTATTACCACTCGTGGCATTGTTGGGTAGTTATCTAGATAACCGGTTCAGTTTCGTTAGCGTTAACGGGCAGACGTCTGCTCTGTACAGATCAACAAGCGGTGTGCCTCAAGGCTCCGTGTTGGGGCCTCTCTTGTTCTCCATTTTTGTTAATGATGTGTCAGCCGCAATTAAGATGTCTTCTTTCCTTCTTTACGCTGACGACATTAAAATATTCAGACGGATTGAGTCCATTATTGACTGCATTGCCCTGGAGCAAGATATATCCTCATTTTCCAAGTGGTGCTCAGACAATAGATTAAATCATAACTCTACAAAAACAAAGGTCATGTCTTATAGCAGGAAAACGAACCGCACTTTATTTTGCTACAGTATTAACGGCGGTTACTTGTCTAGAGTTGAAGAGATCAGAGACCTCGGCGTGCTTTTCGACAGTGCCTTAACTTTCTCACCTCATGTCACTCAACTTACTAGGCGGGCGCTACGCTCTCTGGGAGCTGTATGCAGGTTTTCTCGAGAATTCCGGTTTCCCTCTTCATTCCTAAAACTATTCAGAACGCTTTGTATTCCGCAACTAGAATATGCTTCTGTCGTTTGGAATGGAACCTGTAGTTCCAACTGTCAACGTATAGAGCGTTTACAAACCAAATTTTCATCAATATTTAGGCATCGTTTTCCTTCGGAGCCTATCCCTATAACTGTTTCTCTAAGTTCCCGGCGGACCCACTCAGACCTTCTTTTCATGTACAAATTGCTTCATGGTATTATTTTACGCCCGGAACTACTTGAATCAATCAGTTTTCGCGTTCCACAAAAAGCTACAAGGCTCGCCCACCCTTTTAAAGCAGCTGGAGCTCTCAGCACACGTTCTCCTCTTCAAAGGATGCAGCATCTGCATAATGTTCACTCCGAGAAGCTCGATATCTTTCAGCGTCCTCTTCGGGAGTTTTTGGCCGGGTTGTCAGCTCTGACACACTAGGTTCATCTTGGCAGTGCTCTTTTTCTTCACTTATCGTCCTGACGTGTGCATTGACTTCACCGAGCTTGTTCTTGTTCCTGGTTATTCGTGTATTGTGCTGATACTGCGACTGTAATTATCGTAGAATTTTTCTTTTTCTGCCGTTTTTATCATTAAAAGTTACCATATTCACTTCATGCGTCCATTTGAAACTGAAAATGTACGCTTCCCAAATCTTTTAAAAACTTTCTTCTTTTCCCTCACCCTTCCGTATAGTTACGCTTATTGTAAGATGTTTTCTTGCAATTGACCAGACATTCCAGTTTCTATTGATTGTGTAATGTTGCCTAAAATTACACTATGGTATTTTTATTCTTCTTTGAAGTTGTAGTTTCTTCTTATTTTTTGCTCACTCACTGTTCTTTTGCCAGCTGTTGATGCATTTCATTGCTGTCTTATACCTTTTCTGTGCGCCAGCACGACTTGATTGTGTAAAGTCGGTTGGATTGCACTATTTTATTTCTAATCTTCTTTGCCGTTTTTTGTAGGTCTTTCTTTCTTTTTTTTTTTTGCTCACTGAGTGTTTATTAGCAAATTGTTGATGTACTACAGTGCTGCATTTTCCCCTCTGAGTGCTCCAGCACGAAGGCCTCCGCTGTTCCTGGGCACTATAATAAACATTGATTGATTTATTGATTGATTAAAGAGTTCAAAATAAGTTCCTCTTTATCTTCAAGCACCGCTTCCGTCATGTGCAAGAAGACGCTAACGGCAGTGTGCCTTTTCTGAAAAGTCTTCCTTCCCTTCGGTGTCGACGAATGCGAGCTGATATTATCTTTCTTTATAAACTTCTTCATGGGGATATTTTGTGTGACGACTTGGTTACATTTATCAATGTCAACTTGCCGAACAAACTTTTCCGAACATTTCGAACTTTTAGAACAGATGCTTTAAGTAGAAGACGCTCGTCCATCTGCAGAATACAATGTGCATATAATGAATATTCTGATCGTCTTGATATATTCCAGAGCTTTTTTTCTTTGTTCTCAAACGACTTGAAAACTGTTGTAGCTTAAGTGCCTTTATGTCATTGCAAATTTATGTGCCGTATTTATTTTAGGAAAATCATGTTCTTGTTTGTTTGTTTTTCACATTTCCTGGTTTTGCGTTGCTTGAATTTCTGTAGGTTTGAGTGCCAGTGCTTGTAATGCTGAACTTCTTTCAAAGTTGAAACTTCCGAACATTTTGTTATAAAACCTTCGTTTTATGCGTATAACTTATCTTTGTCATGTTCAGGGAGTATTTCCTGTTTTTCACGTGCCTTGAACATTTCGCTGTCCGAGTGTCATGGCTTGCAACGCTAGGTCTCCTGTTTCTTTTCTTTTCTTTTTTTTTTGCTGTTTTGCTTTCTGAGATTACTGTAACTATCTTTACTTTATTGTTTCTTTCATGCATACGGTTTTGTGCGTTGTGTTGTCTTGATTTTAGTTTGTTTTTATGTATGTTTTGTATATGGTGTACCAGTACCAAGACCCTAGGGTTGTTCCTGGGCACCGAAAATAAAGGTTGATTGATTGGTTGATTGGTTGATTATTATTATTATTATTATTATTATTATTATTATTATTATTATTATTATTATTATTAATATTATTATTATTATTATTATTATTATTATTATTATTATTATTATTAATTTTATGCGTATTTGTGGTAGCATATTTTTCACTCCCCACATAGAAAATTGTTCCTTCGCAACTGCTGAACGGTTCAAAGTTTGTAGTGGAATGATATGTAGGAAGGCAGTGCTGTATGTCATTGGAAAGGTTTCCGGGTGTTGAAGAAATGCTTCCCCGCAATAGCTGCCTCGAGGTCTTTTGCTCGAGATGGTTATGCCAAAATAGCTTTGACTGTGCAAGCGACGTCCTGCACATATTGAAGATTTCTTTCCTGCCTTCATGGCGTCATAAGGTATTCGAGGGGAACAATTGGACTAGCGTGGTCAATTTCCACAGTGGTTTTCCAGAGGCCAAATGGCTCGCCCGTGAAGTCAATCTCAGTGACAACACGGGTGCCTTTATTCGTAGCATACGTGTGCGTAGAAACACATTCTGGATTGTGCACAGTGTTGGTATAAAAAGACAGTGAACTTCGTCACAGTAAAATGCGCCAGATTTATTCAAGCTGTCGAACCCCGTTACCTTAATTTATCGCTGGCTTAAAATCTCCATTTGGCCGCTTCTTGTTACAGCCTATGCAATTTCAATCTTGTTCTTTTCTTTCTGTTTTGCATCAAGATTGGTAATTTGCTTACAATTTTTAACTGCGAAGAATTTACGATCTGATTTTCGATTTTTATTTATTTATTTATTTTTTATTTAAGATTCCTTATAAGCCCACGTTATGGGGCATAGAGTAAGGGGTAGCACATAATATCAACAGAGTTAGCCCACAAAATATAGACACAGGCAGGCAAAATTAACAGCAGATAACAGATAACAGTCTGCATCACACATACACACAAACGCACACAAACACACACACGCACACACACACACACACGCACAAACACACACACGCACGAACGTGCGCACACATGAAACACACTTACCCACGCACACATGCACGCACGCAAACACACCCACAGACACACACACAGACACACACACACAAACACACACACACACGCACGCGCGCACACACGCACACACGCACGCACAGACCCACACAAACGCACGCACGCACGCCAGCACGCACACACACACAAACACACAAACCCACACACACAGACACACACACACGCACGCACATGCGCACGCACGCGCTCGCGCACACGCACGTACTCGCACGCACGCACGCACACGCACATACACGCGCACAGACGCACACGCAAACACGCACACGCAAACACGCACACGCACGCACCAAAACACACACACGGTTACACTCCCAGAAACACACACACATACACACACACGTACGCATGCCCGCACGCACGTAGACACACATACAAACACACACACACACACACACACACGCAAGCACGCACGCAAAAACTCACACAGACACACACAGACACACCCACACACACAGACACACACACGCACACGCACGCACGCACACGCACAAGCACACGAACACGCACACACATGCACGCGCGCCCACGCACGCACACGCACTCGCTGACACGCCCACGCACAAACGCACTCACACGCACACAAACACAAAGACACGCACACAAACACAAAGACACGCACACAAACACACACCCGTGCGCACGCACGCACGCACGCACGCACGCACACAAGCACACGCACAGACTCTCATGTACACACACACACACACACGCACCAACCCACACACACGAGCACGCACGCACGCAAACATACAGACAGACAGACACACAGACACACACACAACACACACACGCAAACACACACAGGCACGCACGCATGCAAAAACGCAGACACACACCGACGCATACAAACAGACATGCACACAGGCACACACACGCACGCGCACACGCACGCACGCACTCACACGCACACGTACGCGCGCACACGCTCGCACAGGCGCGCGCATAGACACACACGCGCTCACATACACGCGCTCACACACGCGCGCGCTCGCACGCGCTCACACACACGCGCGCACGCATGCGCACGCGCACGCGCACACACACAAATCCACACACAGACACACACACACGCACGCGCGCACGAACGCACACACGCACACACAAACACGAGCACGCACGCACGCATGCAAACACACACACAGACACACACAAAGACACACAAACACAGACACACACACGCAAACGCGCACACGCACGCGCTCACACGCACGCACGCACGCACGTACACACACACAAACACACACACACGCACGCACGTGTGCAAGCACACAGACACACACACAGACACGCACATACACACACAAACAGGCACACACACGCACGCACGCACACGCACGCACACGCACATGCACGTACGCACACACACGCACACGCACACATGAACACACGCACGCACGCACGCACACACGCACACACAAACACGCGCACGCACGCATGTAAACACACACACAGACACACACAAAGACACACAAACACAGACAAACACACACGCAAACGCGCACACGCACGCGCACACACGCACACACACAAACACACACACACGCACGCACGTGTGCAAACACACAGACACACACAGACACACACAAACAGGCACACACACGCACGAACGCATACGCACGCACACGCACATGCCCGTACGCCCACACACGCACACGCACACATGAACACACGCATACATACACACACGCACACACGCACGCGCACGCGCACACACGCACAAAAAATGGAACATGCGCGTGAGCCTCGAAACATGAAGTCACGTTAACAGAAATTTGATGTGATTACCCCACATATGTCTACATATAATAAAAAAGAAACAGTAACGTACCAGCCTATGCGGCTGGTCCGACATAGAGCGTCTAGCGAGGTCCACTGTCCTGCCAAAGACTGAATATGCCATAAATGGGGTAGTAGTAGTCATTTTTAGCAGTTTGCCGGTGAAGACGTGAGCTGAAGAACAGAGCAGAAGCAGGTTTTCTGGGCGTCACAGCGATGACAGCTTCGTCCAAATGGGAAGCTTCGTACCCCGTCGAGTCAATGACCCTGGTTTTGAAGGTCGGCATGCGGGAGGACACGAGACTATTATCCCTGGGCGACAATTTCGGAAATCTTCACGGCCATCGCTATAAAGCCCACCTACCGGAGCCTTCGAAGTCCAACTAAAAACCCCTGGAATATCCGGTCTACCAAGGCTTAATGTCAAGCTCAACGGCCGAGAAGGCGTGGAAGACGTTTGCGTCCTATCTTGTCTGTGCTCAGCTCTACTTTGCAAACCAGCTATCACCCTACATGCTTTGTTCCCGTCTCGTACGCTCTCAGTTTCACCATCGTCCTTAGACAAACTGAAACAGGAGCAACAACGCGACGACCTTTTCCGTCAGTTGGCCGAGCTGGCGCGAACTCCAACACTAGCCTAACCGGGAGATGCCGGTTCAGCCGACGAAGTTTTTAAAAAGCCTTGGCAACGTTTCGGCTTTGAGCTCTTCTCTATTGGAGAAACACGGTGGCATACCGTCAGCCATTGCTACTCGCTGACCAAGCTCATGAGTCTGACTGGACGTACAGTTGGTCAATCATTGCAAGTCTGTTTTCGGAAGACATGGAATCTCTAAGGTAGTGGTCAGTGACAGTGGGCCACAATCTTGAAATGAACCCGACTCTCCGCCTGTAGCTTTCGCCAAGGAATACGCCTCCAATCATGTGACACTGAGTGTTCAATACCCGCAAAGCAACGGGCTCGAGGAAACAGCTCATAAAGTGACCAAGAGTTCCCTTGAAAAGACGGGCAATCTCCTCAAGGCGCTCTTGGCGTACAGGAGAAGCCCGCTCACGAACGGCTACCCTTCCGCTGAACTACTGATGGATAGAAGACTCCGAGCTACCACGCCAGCTGCCGTTAGTTGCTTAGTCCGCTAACTCCCGGCGAGAGACGGGCTCAGGATATGCGAGGCTGACAGTATAAAGCACCAGCACCACTTCGATGCTAGGCACAGGGTACGAGACTGTACAGACTTAATCCCTGATCCTGACACCTGGATCGGCAACATAGAGAAATCAGAAACTTCTCAAGGGCATGCTAAGGATCCAAGGTACCACGACAACACGTCTGTTCGGCGCAGCAGGACTCATCCCGTTGCAAGGCCTCAGAGTGCAAGCGAGTAGCAGTGGCAAGAGACCGCCATGCGGTATTCCCGAAGCGCAGTCAGTGACCACTTCACAGCAAAGTGGTTGATGCATATTCTCGTCATCGTGGTTTTCGCCGTGTTCATTTCTCGAGATGGGAGTCTGTGGGGCAATCCGCTGCGCTGACACGTACACAGCCCTGGGCGTGTTAATACAAGAAAGCTCCGCTACTCCGCGCCTCCACCATGCACCTGTCGCCATGCGCGCTGCGGCGGGTGTGCGTCCATTCCAGCAAACTTTGAATTGGGCATTAACCAGCTCTATTCACGCGGAAGAATTAGCACCAATACACACAACTGGACACTCCTCCAGAGATTGCACTTATTATGAACTTCGTGTTCACAACACGTAGCACATTTATTTACAAATGTCCGCGCTGCAATTACATGATCGTCACCCGGCAAGCAGATAGAGCGAAAGCTTTTCTCAGTGAAATATAAGCTCCACTCAGGTCCTGCACTCTACCCGGGAGAAAAAATTCTACAATTAATTAGAAAGGGACGCAAAAATATGCTTCGAGTACCCCCAAGCTCTTGATAGAGTTGCAAATTCGAAAGCAATAATGCGTGCTCTCGTACGGCATGATGACGAACGGATGTGATGGTATTGATGGTCGTCATCGTATTTACGGACGTCCCGGACGTTTCCTGGGAACGCGAGAGATAGCGGACGTCGGCACGCCCGCGTTTGTCCTCCTCGGTTCGAAGATATTTCTAGCGACACAGGTGGCGGCAGGTGGTAGTGGCCCTGGAAAACACACGGATGTGCGCACCCAAGGCCTACCAGTTGGGGCCACGGTGGTGCATTTTCTACAGTGGCTGTAGTAGTTTTCATTTGAAAGGAAAACTGCAAATATTATTTATGTCATCATCATCATCATCACCACCACCACCAGCCTATCTACGCCCACTGCAGGGCAAAGGCCTCTCCCAATAATCTCCAACTACCCCGGTCCTGCGCTAACTGCGAACAATCCCTGCAAACTTCTTGATCTCATCTGCCCATCTAACTTTCTGCCGCCCCCTGCTACGCTTGCCTTGTCTAGGGATCCACTCTGTTACCCTTAATGACCAGCGGTTATCTTGCCTTCGCATTACATGCCCTGCCCACGTCCATTTCTTCTTAATTTCTACTAATATGTCCTTGACACGCGTTTGTTCCCTGACCCACTCCGCTCTCTTCTTGTCCCTTAATGTTACACCTATCGTCTTCAGTTCCATTGCTAGCTGAATCGTCCTCAATTTAAGTTGAGGCCTCTTAGTTAGTCTCCAAGTTTCTGGCCCGTAGGTGAGTACCGGTAAGATGCAGCTGTCATACATTTTCTTCTTCAGGGACAATGGTAGGCTGCTGTTCATTATCTGAGAATGCCTGCCGAATGCCTGCCGAATGCCTGCCGAATGCCTGGCCCATTCTGATCCTTCTAATTATCTCTGCATCATGGTTGGTATCCGGGGTCACAACTTGGCCTAAGTAGATATATTCACTTACCACTTCTACTGCCTCGCCACCTATCTCAAATCGTTGGGCTGTCCCGAGGTTATTGATCATTACTTTAGTTTTCTGCATATTAATTTTCAGGCCCATGGTTCTACATACTCTGTTTTTCCAGTGCGTTAAGCATGCTTTGTAATTCATCCCCCGAGTTACTTAGCAAGGCAATGTCATCAGCAAATCTGAGGTTACTGAGGTATTCTCCATTAACCCTTACTCCCACCTGTTCCCAATCTAATGTTCTGAATACTTCTTGTAAACATGCTGTGAATAACATTGGAGAGATTGTGTCTCCTTATCTGAAGCCCTTCCTTATAGGTATTTTACTGCTCTCCTTATGGAGGATGATTGTAGCTGTGGACCCATTGTAGATATCATCTAGTATTCTTACGTAATGCTCATCTACACCCTGGTTCCGTAATGCCTAAATGACTGCTGAGGTTTCGACCGAGTCAAATGCTTTCTCATAATCTATGAAGGCTATATACAGGGGTTCAGTATACTCAGCGCACTTGGCTATCACCTGACTGATCATGTGAATATGGTCTATTGTTGAATAGACTTTACGGAACCCTGCTTGTTCTTTAGGTTGACTGAAATCTAAGGTTGCAGAAATTCTGTTAGCGATTACCTCGGTAAGTACCTTGTAGACCACTGACAGTAAGCTGATCGGCCTGTAATTTTTCAAATCCTTCATGTCACCTTTCTTATGGATTAGGATGATGTTCGCGTTCTTCCAAGATTCCGGTACACTTGCGGTCATTAGGCATTGCGTATACAGGTTTGCCAGCTTTTCAAGTACAATTTCTCCGCCATCCTTCCAGAGGTCTGCTGTTATCTGATCCTCACCAGGTGCTTTGCCCCCTTTCATTTATCTGAAAGCCTTCCTTACTTCTTTGGTCGTTACTGGGGGGATGTCTATCTCCTCGGAACTATTTTCTCGTTCGGCATTATCCTGGATGTCGCGGCCTCTGTACAGATCCCTATAGAACTCCTCGGCTACTGTGACTATTTTACCCCAATTTGTGATGACATTGCCTTGCTTGTCTTTGCGTGCATACATCTGATTTTCCCCCACGCCAAGACGCCTCTTCACTTCTTTCAGGCTACCACCGTTCTTTACAGCGTATTCGACCCTCTCCATATTATACTTCCATATGTCAGCTGTCTTACGCTTGTTGATTAACTTCGAAAGCTCCGCTAGTTCTATTCTGTCAGCTGGGGTGGAGATTGTCATGGTTTGCCGTTTCCTAATTAGATCTTTCGTCTCCTGGGAACATTTACCACTATCCTGTCTAGCCATCGTGCTCCCGACTTCTACTGCACACTCCGTGATAATGCGTGTAAGGTTGTCGCTGGCGTCCTGAGTTGTAAACTCTGCTTCTTCGGCAAGAGCTGACTATCGGTTCTGAAGCGCGATCCTGAATTCTTCTACTTTACGTCTTACTGTAAAGCTCATTCATCGGCTTCTTTCGTACTAGCTTGTTACGGTCCCTCCTCAAATCTAGCCTAATTCTAGATCTTACCATACGATGGTCACTACACCTAACCCTTCCGTGCACTTCCACATCCACATCATTCATGTATTGATTGATATATTGACGTTTTGCCCGTGATATGCGTGATGTGTTGTTTTTGCTCAACAATGTTGGAATTAATTAACATCACAACCAAACTTACATATTTAAAAATGCCTTTAGATAGTTAGAAATGGCTTTGATCGAGGTAAAAGGGAGAACGTTCCCTCTTGGGCACGGACATATTTAGTAAAAGTCCTCATCATCGTCGCCGTCGTCGTCGCCATCGTGATCATTATCATCATCGTCAGAAAATGGCCAGCCTGGCGGGCGTGCTGGGCTCGTGAGTTCCCCTCGTGCGCTCGGGTCTCGTGGGCATCGCTGGCCCTCCCACCTGCTCGTTCGATGATCCAGAGCAGCGAGCTTCCCGACGCACCGACCGGGCGTCGAGGCCCCGTCCATCCCCGCCGACGTCGAGCACCTGCCCAACGCAGGAACGGACGGCCCCGTCCAGCCCCGCCGACGTCGAGCACCTGCCCAACGCAGGAACGGGGCGGTAAGTGCGTGTGATGCAGCGTGTCACGGTTCTCTCTTTGATTCGAAGATAAGTGGCCAGCTACCGCCAGCAAACCAGCTGCGTTCCATTAGCGCAGCGTCTCCTGTGTAGACGGGCTCTTCGGAATGGCTGGGCCGGCTGCGGATCGTGGGGTTTCTCTGGCGGTCGTGCCTATCGCTCCGGCGTAGCCGCGTAGGGTGCGCTTCCGTCAGTGCCTTTAGAATTCGGCTGGTGGATTTGGGAGAGAAGGTATGGGGACGCCGTGTTGATTCGGCGCGACGTTTCGGGCTGAAGCCCGTTCGACATGGTGCTAATTTGCCTGCGAATGCGCAGCTGCGGCGCCACTCACGCGACAAAACCACCCCTTTTCGTATCGGGAGCAACGATAATAGATCGTTGCGCCGCACGAGCGGTGCCGCAATTGCGAATTCGCAGGGAAATGCGCACCATGTAAACGGGTTGGACCGCTACAGCATCCACGCGTGTGAGGGGCTCGGGATTTAGTTGCCGTATGAGAAGCTTGCTCCGAAAATTCCCCTTCTCGGTAATGTGCAATTTTAGTGCCAACAACGCTGTGTTCATGCGGTCCATTTTTTTGTTATCCCATGGTTTAGTGGAAGACTTTCAAGGCGCGCGCAAAATTTGGGGGGCGGGGGAAGGGGGGGGGTCGGTGTCTTATCGGAAGCCATGTTGCTGGTTGTTGTTCACGTCAATGTATAAGCACTCGCCTGGAGCTCAGTTGCCACTCCTTCGGGAATTGTCTCCCCCCAAGATATTACCCTTTTCTTCCTTGCTACAAAAACCACCAGTGAATATTCTGCAGGTTCACAGAGACTCGCAGTGACGCCGGGGCAGTGATCTTACCCTGTCAATACATATAGATGGGTTGGCTGCGCACCACTCTGCGTCTAGATCTTAGGAAGTGCATAAAAAACGGGTATGCGCAGGATGGAAAGTTGGGCGAGTTGGCATTGCGACATGGTTTAGAAACAGCGCGGTATTATAAGATCGCAAAGCAAAAAAAAAAGCGCGCCAATCCACCCCGTGAATCTGGTTGGAAAGCAAAGCTGTAAACGGCACCCATAACGATTACCCATGCGACGTCAGTTTAATTCACTCACATCGCCCTACAAATAGTAAAACCAGAGAGAAGTGAAATGCACTTAACCACGCCATTTATTACTCCAAAGAGATATTTTTGGTAGGGTTAAGTCAATGCATGATGCATGGTGTTTGGTTGAGTTGTACTGTTGTAGCACAAGAGTGGAATCTTTTTTTATAAAATTAAAGTAAGCTCCAACCCGGTGTTAGACGATCTGACTTCTCCGTCTCTGCGCCACGGACGGAGGTGACGACTTTTGCGGCAGAGAAGGAGGAAGGAATACTTCTTGTCAGATTTCTGAACGGCCCAGAGTGCAGCCCCGGGGAGTGATTCCTTGTTCTGTGGGGCCCATATGCAGTCCGAGCGGCCTGTGTTCTGTCCACCCGCTGAAGCTGGGTAGGTAGAGATGGCCTGGACAGCAGCATCTCCCATTGCTCTTGTTGGATAGTTGACGGAAAGAGAGGAGGGTGCTCAGGGCTAAAGTCGCACACCCCGATTACGGGGTGGAGTGTTCCTACTTCTGAGCAAAATTTGCATTCAGCGTCGTAACGATTCGGATGCATGAAGTGAAGACGCGTAGGCTGTGAGAAGGAGCCCCTATGTTATGAGTCGTAGGGTAGTTTGTTGGTCTCTGGAAAGGTCAGAGTAAGGCGAAGGTACGGTCTGTCTCAGAAGGCGATAATGCTGGGTTATCTCCCTGAACGTGACAAGCGGGTGTCTGTCCTCGTGCAGCTCCATAGCACGGGAGGTAAAAGCGCAGGCTTGTTGGGTGGGCGTATTTGTTGCCCTCCATTGAAGCGTGTGGGGGTGTCCAGATCAGCTGAACGGAACAGTTTGGGGAGTGGTTTTTTAGCACGCGCAGTGCAGGTCAGGACACACAACCCGACTGGCAATTCCAGTAGGCTTGCTCGAAATCGGTGACTACCCTCCGAACCCCTGGTTGAGAGCCAAAGTTATGGCTGCCTCTACTGCTGCCGTCATTTCTTGGGTCCTAAGCGAGGTACACGCAAGGAGGTTGGTTCTGGAGGTAGCCATGATGATGGCGTATTGCTGCCCTCGATATTTGGAGCGTCTGTGTAGATAACTGCATAATCCCCACCGAGAGTCGTGTTTAGCGCTTGAGCCCGTGCTTTTCGGTGACCCTCGTCATGTGAGGAGTTCTTATTTCTAAGCAAAGGGAGCATCCTTAGTTTTAGTCACCAAGAGTCTGGGAGTACGTCAAGCGGAGTCACATTCTGGGCTGCCCAGCCAATCTGGTGAAGCATGCGGTTACCCACCGCAATTCTGAGTCTGACCTTCTGGTTTGAGAGATGGCCTTCTCTCAGCTCTTCCACCGTGTTGTGGAGCCCCGTGCTCACCAGCCTCTCTGTGGACGCACTCATGAGAAGACCAATGGCCTGCTCCACCGCCTTTCTATTCATTATATAAAGCATCTCTATGTCTTCCTTGTCGAGAAGACATGGGGTTGACGTAAGTAACTCTAGAGAGGACAAAAGCTTCAATTAATCGAAAGGTACCGGATTCCTTTAGGCCTCACTTCTTGGTGGCAACTCTCCTGATCATGTGTATGATTTGATCAATGCTGTTTTTGAGGCGCTGCAAGGAGACTTCACTCTTGGTGTTAGCCACGAGATGTAGGCCCAGGCTCTTGATGCTGGGGCTTGGAGTGATGGCTTGGCCATCAAGGAGTATTTGAATGTATTCCTTGATTTGGCGTTAGGGCGGACGACAAGGAGCTCGGATTTTTTACGTGAACACGGGAGGCCACAGGCTTTAGCACATTGGCGTACTAGAAGTGAGATGCCATGCATTAGTGCGAGCTTCCTTTAATTTCTGTAACTCTTAGCACACGAGGAAGGTGCGCACAGTGCCGCTAGATGGGCGTGAATGGTCACGTGACGCTTTCACGTGGCATTAAGAGGGAACGCAGTGGGCAAAC
Source organism: Haemaphysalis longicornis (assembly GCF_048455015.1). Lineage (NCBI taxonomy): Eukaryota > Metazoa > Arthropoda > Arachnida > Ixodida > Ixodidae > Haemaphysalis > Haemaphysalis longicornis. The sequence continues at coordinate 234,896 of NW_027526305.1, forward strand.
CCGTAGATGTGCTTGGTGAGTACACCACCTGTCTTCCCTGTCTTCGCGTGGGCTCGTAGCTAAATCGGTAAGACAACGGGCTCTCGGTTTGTTAGTCCAGTAGTTCCAGGTTCAATTCCCGACGGTGCTAGTATATTCTTTTATTTGTTCGCTGGAGTTTTCTGGTGACACCAATGGTTGCGAAAGAATCCTTGGGGGGTAGAGGTAGAAAGCTTTGCTTTAAAACATAGGACGAGCGCTGGTTGTGTGTGGTTCTTTTATTTGTATTGTTATAATAGCGCGCTTTTTTAAAGCGGTATGCGCGTTGTTAAGGGAACTGGACACGCCTTTGTAAACGATTTTGTCTTCTAAGATCTGGAAACCATTTGCTGTTAGTAGCTCGCCCCTCAGCTTCGAGACAACCCAAACTATCGAAAATAACTGGCACTGTTATTTGTATATCAGGATGTGAATCAGCCCCGACTGAACACTCTAGATCGGTTTATCGGTGGTTGTAAGAATTCCAATCTCCGTGATGTAGCGCCAACATTTCCCGGAATCAGGCAGCAGAGGTGGTGCGGTGACCAGAGTTCACGCAACATCCAAATTTTCAGTTACCCCGTCACCCTCAATGTTGATGTCACATCCTCGCCGTGTTCTGGCATTCTGCGTATTTGTTTATAATTTTAATGATCCGCACCTCACACTGAATAGAAAGCTTTGCCCTCCCACGCCCCCCGAGTTTTTAATTACGAGTTTTATTTGCCCGTATCGCTGTCTTTCGAGTGGCTGCTGCTGGCTGCTGCTCGCTTGCCGAATGCACCGCTCGTGCCCGGCGGCTCCTCCTCACCCAGCGATCCTGTGGCGAGAAGGAGTGAGTGAGTGCGTGAAAGTCTTTTATTAACACAAGGAGGGCCCAGGGGCCGGAAGGGGGAGAAGGGCGAAAAGAGGAAGGGAGAGGTGGTCACGAGGTGATGCTCATTTGAAGATCCGGTTCTTGAACGCACAGATAGCGGTTGTAGACCCCGGCTAAACTACTTTTGCGAGGCCACTCTCAAGAGCGAAGCGCCCAAGGGTAGCAAGGAAATCGGGGTCGCTGAGTGTCGTGGGGGTATCTCGCTTGGATAGGGTAGGGCATTCAGCAGGATGGGGTACGGGGATTGGTACTCAGAGCAGTGCCAAATAAGGTGGGTCAGATTTGCTATTTTAGCTGTGTTGCAATATGGGCAGTAGGGCGCAGGATCGCCGGTCGGGTGATGCCATTTGCGTGTGATGTGGGGAGTCAATGCAGCGTTCGCGCTAAATTTATTAATAAAAACTTCAGCAGGACGAGTTAGGGATGGGGCGTTATGCAGGAAACCTACTGGAGTGGCAGCGGCAAGGCGGTTAGGGCTAGCCTGATGACTCGTGATCCAGCTGTTGCCTGAGGGAGAGCGGGGGAGCGGGGCTGTCAACCAGTGGAGGAGTTACTCGAAGACTCACTCTCCTGCGCTGCATCATGGGCAGCCTGGTTGCCGGAACCCTGAGTCATGTGTCCCGGTATCCACGCAAGACGTACACATTCAGCGCACATTTGTACACGATCGCATGTTGTCCATTCCACCCGTGTCGCACCGGCTAACGGAACAGTTAAAGCGATGATACAAGTTGCCGGAAGTAAAAACGCAGGTGGTCATATCCTTTCCTTCCCTTTGTAGCCGTAACGCTGCATTTCAGGTGTACGCGGATTTTCGTATAGAATTGGTAAGTAAGCTTATGCGAGATGACAAAATTCCGATCGTTTTCTAAGTTACGTAACTAAAATTATTATTTTACTATTGTAGTAAAATCGATATGGTCATGTATTTTCGCATTTACCACTTCGGACAAACGGGGGGTAATTTAAGGTACTCCGATATTACAACTACGTTTCTGTATAGCCTTCTCCACGACGCGTGTGTCTGCGGAACTGGGGATGCACTATCGTTCGCTGATATCTGTGAAGCTGAAGCAAAAAAAAAAAAAAAAAACCATTAACGCATAGGGGATGGTCATCGACGTACCCTTTTGTGTGCATGAGAGCGTGGGGTGGAGTCAATTGACGAAAGAGTACCCCTTCAGAAGCCTATGTTAAAAGTCCGGAGAGGTAGAAATGGTGGAGAGTAGGTCCCTATTTTTAATATTGTAAAATCGAGTGTACAGTAACATTCAAAACATGTAAAACTCGGTAAAAGTACCCGTGTCTCTTAAAGGCGAAATATTTTCTGGTATTTTGCGGCTGTAAGAACCCGAAATAGACAAGTCTTCCGACGCCATTAGAAATTGGAGGCAAAGAAAATTTCGCACGCCCTAAACCCCCAAATTTTAAACGGGACCAGGGGATAGAACATCTGGTACTCTTGCTGAGATAATTGAACTTTTTGGAAGTTGAAAGTAAAGTAATTTAGGTGAAAGAAAAACTAGGAAAATTTAAGGATGGATGGTAATAAAACCCAGGCAACAGCGGAATGTGAGTCCAGCGTGTATCCACGACGCCACTTCGGACGCAAGAGTTAGGCTCTCTAATGGTGGACCTTCTGAATACCGTACAGCCTTTGACACAAAAAACGTCGAACACCGGTACAGTCAGCGCCACGTATAATCAGTTTGACGTTGTTAGGCACGTCGCAAGGCTCAAAAGTACAAAACCACGCCATAAAGCACAATAGTGGCGTAACATATACCCACGGAAGTTAATTGGCCAGTGGTGGTGACAGCGTCCGTCAGGGGTTCACTGCGGTTCACAAATTCGTATTTGATGGAGACGTCAACACACCCACCCATAGCCGCGCAAGGGGATCCGCCACTGACAATGACGGGTACCCCTGTGGTGACTCAGTGCTTAAGGCACTGTGCTGCTGATCTCGTCAACGCCAATTTTACACCGCAAGCAGCGGCCGTTGTTCTGATGGCGGCAAAAAACTAAACCGCCTGCATGTGTCGAGATATCGGCTGTTACGATTGAGCCCGCCATTGGGCTTCATTTCAATACTCCTCGGCTGTGCGGCGAAGCCTCTACTACGTGCGCCTTTCAGACAAGCCCCACCGTGTCGGTGACTCATGTTTTCACGTCTCGACAAGCCCGGGTCAGACGCTTCGCTTTCGGCGCGTTTCAAACTTCGACGGTTACCGGCGAAGCACTTCTCAACGCGCTTCAAGGGCACAGAGGCCCCACGATCGCAGCGGAGTCCTCCTCTCTCCCCTCTCTCGGGCTCAGCGTGCGCTGCTGCTACCGACTGCTCACGAACTCTGGAGAGAGTGTTGTGTGTGTCTGTGACGTTCGTGGCGTGTGCACAATCTAGAGGGAACGCTGTTTTGACCGTTGACGCTTTTGGGTATAAATACGACCCCAGCAAGCGCTATGACCCATTCCTGTTTAAGCAGTGAATCATTGATGTCACTCTGCTCGAGTCCTGTACTGTTACCTCGCCCGTCGGAGCATGGTTCTTTGGCTTCGGCTCACCTCTCGCTATGAAGTAAACAGTTACGTTAGCCTACGGCTTCTGGACTTCACGGCTGCAACAGCGGCTGGCCGCTCGCTTCACACCATGCTACCACACGTATGTCGGAGGCGACGGAGCTCGGCTCGGGTGCGCCCACCCGGTCGCAACACCGCGCATGCTAAGTATCCCCAGAAGGTCAGGAGTAATCCGAAGGCTTCCACTATGGCGCGCCTGATAGCCCAGGTGTATCATCGGCGCGTCAAACTCATGAACGAAACAGACCAGAACAACTGCCGTCAGCTCACGACGTACTCAATTTCTATTTGGCTGCGACGTGAACACAACTTCATTCCCGCACGACAACTCGGCGCGATTTCGCCTGAGAAAATAATCGGTGAGTTCACCAACTCTGATTGCCTGCGACGTCGACGTACCCAGTCCAAGTAGAACTCTGAGGCTATCAATGTGCATCAATGGTTCTGCATTTGGATTAGGGGTTCTCGGGTATTTTTTTGTTTGGGGAGCGCGCGGGGAGCGCGCGGGGAGGGCGCGAGGGTAATTATTTTCCTTTATTACTTCGTTTCAAATGCTAGAGCATCGGGAAACTCGGTAGTCCGAAAATCACGCGTAGGACGTCGTTGCAAACACTTGGCAGAAAAAATGGGTACCAGCGGGTGAAAAAGATGACTGACGCATTTTGGAAAGGCTGAGGCGCTAAGGTAAACGCTCACAAGAAGATACGGGACCGAAAAAATGGCTTACGTATATGGCACAGGCTTAAATAAGGGCTTAAGTAAAAAAACGTTGAGAGAATCCTCGAACTAACCCCAGATTTGTCAGGGAAGCTCGTACTGAAGGCGGGCTGTCCCGTGAGCGACAAGGAGGCTCAAGCTTCGCCGGTCGCCCTGGAGCGGCGGCGGACACAACCAAAACGGCGGCCCCGATCGTCAACTAAAAACGCCCGCCAATAAATGTGTTCCTTCTTTTTTCCCGTGGCCAAAAGCCGGCGTCTTTGTCAACCGCTTGAGTTCGCTAATAAACGATTAAAATTTGTGTTCACGCCGAAGAGGCAACATCGGCCGCCCGAGGAGAAAGTGGCCGCAGGAAGCTCGGGATGTCATACATGAAGGGACCTGCAGATGGCCCTTTACCAGCAAACGGTTTATCTCATGCTCACACTGCTGCCCCTGAATGCGTCTCGTGCTCGTTCAAAGGCTCTACCCTGGGTACTTGGCTTTTCTACGGGGATAACAACAGGTAATGAATCGTCGGAGAAAAACTTTTATTACATTATGAGTACTGTACTTTGTGCGCGGGTTTTATACCTTTCCCAACTCGTAATTGGGACACCAAAAACAGAGGGAATCAGGATGGCACTCGTATATGCCTGTGTAACGAAACTCCGGGAAATATTCGGGAATCCTGGCTACTTGACTACATGCAAACAGGATGTTCGCAAAGAAATTAAGGTTGACAGAAAGATTCAAGAACGCTTGCAGCTAAAATCGGGTCGTCCTCGCAACATCAGGAGATTCACGCATTGCGTCCGTACTAATTAACATAACTGTAAGGTGATCCAGCCCAGATGTTTATGGCTTTTAACGGCGTGTACTGTACCAAAGCTTGCTTGTTATAGACAAGGATATGACTGAACCCAAGCGCCTAATGCAGACAACGCAACGCCAACTGAAATTCCGTTGAAGTGATGCAGCAGCGAAGTTCTAGACTCTTCACCCTTCGCTGTGTTTTTGCACAATAGCCATCTCCAGGGCAAAGCCAGGGTAAATGAAGGGCCCCTGTATGCATTTCTCACCCACCACTCTCCACGGTACAAATTCAGTTCACTCATACGAGCGTTTACTTGCTTGAAGCGTCAGTCTCGTGGCAGAGTTGAACCATGCCTGACCACTGTGCCTACCTCGTTTTCCATCGGTCCGGCCTGGTTAGAATCCGTCCAGTCTTTTCACGTATATTTGTGCGGAATGTTTACCTGGTTGTGCTCTCCAGAACTGGCAAACTGAAGAGCCAAAGATTTGCTGCGGCAGGTCCATCGAAAGTTGGGCCTGGAGCGGCCTGGTGCCTTTCTATGCTCACTGATGGCAGCACACTTTTTGGGGGAGTGGGCAACCTGGTACGATCGTCTTCGTCTCAGCCCACCGCCCTGACCGAGCTGCTGGACGTGAGGCCGGAGTCACAGATGGAGCAGGACATAGCCCTCCAGGGCCACTCAGGGCTCCTGCTGTCAGCCTCCAACATCAAGGCTGTCGAGGACTACCTGCCACAGGTAAAGGGACAGTTGCATGTGTTTGTTTATTTAAAAATGCTGTCTATCCCTTGTCCGGATTTTTGTAGGAAGGGCATAGGAAAAACACAATAAAAACACCCGTAAGTTATACATCAGTTAGGATACGCATTACATTGTTGCTGACCAAGTTGTAACAATTTCTAACAACGAAATTCTAACAAGTTCTAACCAAGTTCAAACAACGACGTTCTGACACAATAATTGTGCTGCATCCAAATGATTACAGTCTGAAAGAGTGAAAAAAAAAACAGTCTAAAAGAATCGATTTTTGCAAAGATGACTACAATAGCGCCATGTTAGGGTTCCGAGCGCAAATGTTCTTCAATAAGGAATGAAAATTAGGCTGTTCCATTACCTTATCTTTGCTGGGAAGAATGAGTGTTTGAAACATTCCGTGCGGAATGAGTATATGAATGAGTATACGTCCAGTCTTTTCACGTATATTTGTGCGGAATGTTTACCTGGTTGTGCTCTCCAGAACTGGCAAACTGAAGAGCCAAAGATTTGCTGCGGCAGGTCCATCGAAAGTTGGGCCTGGAGCGGCCTGGTGCCTTTCTATGCTCACTGATGGCAGCACACTTTTTGGGGGAGTGGGCAACCTGGTACGATCGTCTTCGTCTCAGCCCACCGCCCTGACCGAGCTGCTGGACGTGAGGCCGGAGTCACAGATGGAGCAGGACATAGCCCTCCAGGGCCACTCAGGGCTCCTGCTGTCAGCCTCCAACATCAAGGCTGTCGAGGACTACCTGCCACAGGTAAAGGGACAGTTGCATGTGTTTGTTTATTTAAAAATGCTGTCTATCCCTTGTCCGGATTTTTGTAGGAAGGGCATAGGAAAAACACAATAAAAACACCCGTAAGTTATACATCAGTTAGGATACGCATTACATTGTTGCTGACCAAGTTGTAACAATTTCTAACAACGAAATTCTAACAAGTTCTAACCAAGTTCAAACAACGACGTTCTGACACAATAATTGTGCGGCATCCAAATGATTACAGTCTGAAAGAGTGAAAAAAAAAACAGTCTAAAAGAATCGATTTTTGCAAAGATGACTACAATAGCGCCATGTTAGGGTTCCGAGCGCAAATGTTCTTCAATAAGGAATGAAAATTAGGCTGTTCCATTACCTTATCTTTGCTGGGAAGAATGAGTGTTTGAAACATTCCGTGCGGAATGAGTATATGAGAATTGCAGTATTTCGGGGTGCTGTTTACGCGTTGGTCTTGATAGTTGCGGGGGGTTTAAATTAGGCGTTTATGCACACTTCCGATAAAAATGCCATTTGGCAAGGTTTTCTTTGAGAGGTTTCATCTAGCGCTCTTCCTTTAGTGACCGAAGTGAGTGAGCATTCAAGGCGCCATTCCTGTAACCGATAAATGCTCCTCGACACCCTCCAACCTTTTCCGTTTGTTTTGCAGTTTCAGTGATATTACTGAGGTATGCAGCACAAGATAACTGAAGCTTTGGTCGAGCTGAAATTATCACACCATTACTTGTTCGGTATATTGAATATGAAGATGACCACTGCCTCAGACTATTTTCAGTTTTGTTTAAAGATCATTTATAACCGTGGTGGGGTGGATTTCAGTAATGCCGTCACATTCACAACTTTGACATTGCTGGTGCCGTCAACATTCCTTGTCTGCAACAATTTTGGCAAAATTCGCTATCGGGCAGTAATGGTTTCAGTTTCCCATTTAAGGCTGCGAAGTAATCTTTAGCTGGTCGCCTTTATTGGAATGAAAGGCAACCAGACCAAAATTACCTTCACGAAGAGAATAATTACCATGCCTCATTTTGAAAGGCTCTTTCTCTGTCAGCTCTTCATGCGCGCTGAGGTCACCCAGTACTTTCTTCCCTCACAAACTCTCCGCCGTTGTTCAGTAATGCCCTCGTATAGTACTAAGTGCCAGTGCCGGTTTCGCTCTTGGTATTTTCCTTGGGTGCCGTTGAGAAGCTTGCCTGCTTGGGAGGCGCATTTGTGTGTACGCATGTCATGACCGAAGGTTGTCGCTAGCTCCTCACATACTACTATCCCAAGGGGTGATGTGAGTACTTGCAGTACGTCGGCCCCGGTGCTTGTAACACATGCAGGTCGTAGCGCACCTCCCATTGGTGCGGTAGGGAAGAGGGACTGAGGTCCGCCCTATCGTGGGGAAGGTGGTCGACATAGGACGACACGCTGCCGCCCGTCTTGCAGAAAAAGAAATCGGGATCTCTGTCCATGCACGGGAGAGTAATCCGTTGCCAGTCTTCTATCGTAAGCGTTGGTCGGCCTGACCATGCCTTGATAAAAGCAGCTGGTCCTCAATTTTTTTTTACATTCCCCGCTTGCTGCGTTTGCAGCTCAAGGACCTGGAGGCCCAGCTTCGCCGTGAGCGTGCCAGCCTGGTGGAGTGGCTCTCCCTTCACAGGGAGAGGCGAATCACTCCAAGGGCTGAGCGAGAAGACCTCCAGCGCTCGCACTCGGGCCTCACTGCAGCCACGCTCCGTGAGGTATGCGGCATGGCCCCTTTCCCCCCCCCCCCCCCTTCTTCTTTCTCGTCCCTGCTTCACAGTCTGTGCCCAACAAGTACAGCAGTGATTTTTTTAACGCGATAGCGTTATTAGGCTCATTGTTCGATTTTCCCCGTGGCTCCTAGCCGTCCGCTATCAGCCGTGCTCATCAAGCGTCCACGGAAATACGTCAACGCTGCCACCCGGAAGCTACGACTGAGGGAGCAAGATTCGAGGGCTGGCATGAATCTGTAATATGGCGAAGGGGCAACTGAAGTATGTAAAGGAGGACAATGATACTGCGGCGGTGAGGGAAGGACACGCATTTTCAGCAGGTGCCGCACCTGCGCAGTAAAGTTCGTCCAGCGCCCAGTCGGTGATAGCATACTCGACACACACGTTTGCCAGCCGTGCCCGCAACTGGAGCCATAACACCAAAGCGTCTTTCCCCCAGAAGATAAAAAATGCAAATTTCCGATAATTCAGGTGCCGGAGCTACACTTCGACAACGAGGCGCACCGCAGTTGAAGGCTCCGGAATAATTTCCACTACTTAACGTGCAGCGAAATCTCGACACACCGGCGGTGTTGCAGTTCTGTGTGTACATCAGAAAAGCGGCTGCCACCGCCGGGAATCGAACACGCGTCCTTCAGCTCAGTGGCGCAGTGCCTTAGCCACCGAGCCACCCCGGCGTGTTTCCCGTCGCACTAATGCCGGCAGCAACATTGGGCCAACCAGCGAAAACAGGGACAAAGGATTAGTGCCAGTCTCTCAGAAATCAGGGAAGGCATTGATTACGAGCAGAAACGAAGTAAAATAAAACCCAATAATCAACATCATCATTATCAGCCTGGTTTCGCCCACTGCAGGACGAAGACTTCTCCCAAAGATCGAGTGCTAGCTAAGTCCTCCCTTCCCCCCAAATTTCCCCCTTTTACCATTCCCATTTCCTCCTCTACCCCATCAGATCACGCGTCAGATCATAAACACTTTGAGACACTGAAATTGACACCTTCTAGCTCAAACTGACCAACTTCCCGCCGCCGCAACCTTTGACGCTCACATCTCAATCCACAGAAGCGCAGAGGGCCTTTGTCTCTCCCGGGCCACGGAGATTAAAAGCCCTCGATGCTAGTCTTTGTCTCTTCGCTGTCCTTTAGTGCTTGTGAAGCATAGACCGCAACACAGAAACTGCATTCGGAAACGCTCCCTGGGAGTCGAAGTAACGCTATCGCGTCTTACATCTTAAGACCCAAACAAGGACTCTGCCCAAACGTAGATGTCGCTTGAACTTTTTATCTAAACGGTCACTGCTGTACGTTTCGGCTTAAGCTCCACATCCAATAGTTAAACGCCATCGTGAAAAGAACTGTGTGTCAAGTACGGGGCTGCCACGTGTGTATATAAGACACAGCTGAATGTTCAAGGCGAAGACTTCACGAGCACTTCCTCCCACCCTCCTTGTTTGATATCTGCCTTTAAGCGGTATGAGAACATGAAAATTGTTCGCAGGCAGCCAAAATTGTTTGGCTAGTTGCCTAGGTTGCTTCCTCCAGAGCCCGGCATAGTTTTTCAGGGCCTCTAATGGGTTTCAACTGGAGTTAAAACCCCCCGCCATCATTTTAGTGTCAGATGTGTGATTGCATTGGGTACGCTTAAGAATGGCAGTCGGGGTATATTTTATTTATTTATTTATTTATTTATTTATTTATTTATTTATTTATTTATTTATTTATTTATTTATTTATTTATTTATTTATTTATTTATTTATTTATTTATTTATTTATTTATTTATTTATTTATTTATTTATTTATTTATAATACTATGATCTTTGTTCAAGATCTTAACTGGGTGGGAGAAACATAATTTACATGAGTAACCTTCGCGGCAGAATACACACACAAACACACAAAATATATAGAAAACAGAAAAAGATGCATCATGTGAGCAGATGAGACTCGAAAGCAGATAGTGATTTTTCGGTTACCGCATTGTTAGAGAGGTTGTTCCAATCGACAATGGTTCTTGTGAAGTATTTGAAGCAGTTGTTGCGTGGGTTGAGTGGTGTGACTGTTAGTGGGTGTCGGCGCCTTGTATCGTAACCAGTTTAAAAGTGAGATGTTGGAGATGTCAACAGGATACTGTCCAGTTATTTGATATTTGACTATTTATACAGACACAGGTATTTTACTATTTGATAGAAAAATTTAAGACGTAGTATTCGATTCCTTTCAGATACTGAGGGCAGGTTGCTCTTATAGAGAAGTGCAGTTATAGATGTGCGCCCGTAAGAATTGTATATGAATCTTACAATTCATTGATACTGACTGAGCGTAAACCAGAAAGGGCACTTTGATTGGGAAACAAAAGGGCCCACGGCTGAGTTGGTCACATGGGCTGGTTATGTCACTGTAGTGATGTCTTGCAGTGGCTACGGAAAGGGAGAGTTGCTATTTCTCTCCTTTTGTCTGGCTATCTTAAGCTGTGTTGAAAAGCGCACTCTGTACTTCGCTCTCACCGACAGTTCCAGCAAGTGCTCTGCAATTGCATCTGTCCCTTCAACGCCCGCGGCTATTTTCTGTGTTATCATAGCCACCTCGATACAAGGATATAAAATATCCGCGGAACGTGGTTATCAATCTTCAATTTTAGGGACCTGCTCAGAGTACAAGAAGTCAAACAGGTTACCTTACCTGCGTGCAGAACGACGTGTTTTTTTTTTTTTATTTCTGTGCAAAAAAAGGCCCAATAGCTTTCGACTCCAACGGCTGCTTTGGCCTTGCGTCATGAAAGTAGCTCGGCCAGTACCAAGTGCGGCTTTATTTTTATATTTTAAAAGCAGAGATTCTGAAGGTGGCATAAAAGTGTTGTTTTTCTGCCTCCCGAACAGCCCTTCTGTGCTTTGTGAAAATGGCCAGAAAATTTGATGTTGGGTCGCTGTCTTTATTCCACTAGAACTGGTTATACGCCAGTGGCTCATCGTGCAGTCACCTGTGATCCACAAATTACTAGTCGGCCATCGACAACTCATTTACGATCATCCATACGCTGGTCATGCAACAGTGGGAGTAGGAGAAAGGGAGGGGGTTCGAGTGTCCCTGTGAGGAGGGAAGGGGGTTGCATAGCAGAGGAAGGATGGCAGAAACTGTCCTCTTTCGACGTGAATGGCAGTGGTAGAAGCATATACACGAAATTTTTCATCATCGTTTTCTGTGTGAGTGTCAGCCTCTCACTCATCTGCACATCTGGCAGGAATTAAAAGTGGCACTAAATTCACACTGCAGGGCGGCAACTCTCCCTTTCCTTCAAAATGAGAGCAGTAGAATTAAGCTCGAAGGCTTGGACCGTGTCAACAATTTGCAAAGCGAGTCCGTGTGGTGGCGCTGTTTTAACTTTGAGGGCAGCGTGGTTGCAGGGGTTGCAAGATACTTAAGACCGTGTTTTTACAGCGTTTAGAACGTCTGTCGATTCAAATAGTTCCGGCATTTCACTGAGTGAAGCTCAGCTCTTACAAGAGCGTTTTCAAGGACCTAGAAGTCACCTTTTATCCGTAGCGCGGCACTGGCATCTTGGGCGTGCTGTTCGCGCTACACAAAAAGACCTTCCTTTGGAGCAGCTGCCGCCAGGGACAGCAGTGGTCAGTGGGAAGAAGAGCGGCAGGCGACCGCGAAATGGCCAGTCATTCAAGGCAGGGACAGTGCGACGCCATACTATACCTCTTGGTCATCACTGCGGGGCCTTGTTGAGTCGCTGACCGCTAGTGCAAGGAGCTGCTGGAAAAGAATGGGCTGAAAGTATGAAAGCGCGTAAAGATGGCTGCTTCGACGTGGCTTTGAACATTCTTCGTTTCTCCCTCCCGTTATCGCCAGCAGCTGACGCAGCAGATGGAGGAGTGCGAGGTGCTGAAGCGGCAGAAGTTGCAGGAGTTCCCAACCCGGGCCCAAGATGGGTGGCTGACCCGGTACTCCACTCATGCGTTCCGAAGCGCAAGGCCCAGTTGGAAGAGGAACGGGACTGCGAAGGTAGGTGTGCGGGTTACCACACAGTTTACCGAACCACGTACGTCCGCGTTGTCGAAATTGTTTGTTTCGTACTTTAAAATACCTCTAGTTATTTCATCGCTTTTATTTGATATTACGGGAATCTAATCTAAATATATTTTTATTTTCTCATGTCGCTGTTGCGTTCTACATAAAAAAACTCGCGTTACATATTTATGAGCCCTTCCGATCTTCCCTTGTCCTGGCTAGTCTTTGTTGCTATTAATCACTCATTTCATTAGCAGTTGCTTTCCTTCTACTGATTTTCCGGCTTTGGAGACGAAAACATTGAATGCCCCATTCTGAGGAAATGCGTCGTAGTAGTAGTTGCACTACCGCCAAGAAAATGACCGCTGCTCCATCGAGTAAACAAAAGTAGAGATGTTATCCGATGGTATATGCGATCCCTGGTCTATATAGCAGCAGGCCAATACCCTACCTCTGCGCTCTCCATGCAGTGTGCCCGCGATGGAACAAAACCTGTAGTTGTTGTTCGTTTCTTCGTGCAACATGTCCCTTGAGGGATTGGGCAGGAATCGGGAGCTTTGATGAGCTAATGGGCCCGCTTAACAAAATTCACAAAATCAGAATTTGGAACTTGCTTACCCCATAACACGGGGATATCATTGCACGTGAATAGATTACGTGCATACCAGCAGCGCATAAGCGGGATTCTAGGGAAGCTGTGGCGGGTGCTAGACGGCTTCCTGCCGTAATTGAGGCTATAAGTCGAAGAAACGAAAGCGATGACAGAACGCAAGCATGGTGCAGTAGAAACAAAGCCGGTGGAAGGCGTTCGTTGCACAAGACAAAGACGAAAGAGAAGAAAAAGAAGCAAACACGATGTAGCAGTAAATAAGGTTCAAGGGACATTAAATAATAAAAACAAGGGGTCCTGTATCGATAGATTAAGGTGCGGTCTTGTGACAAGCAGCTGTTTAATAAGGCAGGAAACACCAGAAACGTGAAAACAGGCCACGATGCCCCGTACGCTCTGGGCAGTACGGTTTGTGACGTCACGAAAGTTGGGAACGGCCAGAGCTCATTGGATGGAGAAGCATTTATACGTAATAGGTTTCCGAAAAAAGAGTTCCTAAGGGGTTGAGAACGTGAAATAAATGTAATTCAAAGCTTTCTGTGGCCTTGCCGTATCTAAAAAAAAATCGCGCCAATCCACCCCGTGAATGTGGTTGGAAAGCAAAGCTGTAAACGGCACCCATAACGATTACCCCTGCGAGTACACCTAAGTTCACTCACATCGCTCTATAAATAGCAAAACCAGAGAGAAGTGAAATGCACTTAACCACATCATTTATTACTTCAAAGAGATATTCTTGCTAAGGTTAAATCAATGCAGGAAGCATGAACGGTGTTTGGTTGAGTTGTATTGGTGTAGCACAAGAGTGGAGCGTTTTTTTATACAATTAAAGTAAGCTCCAACCCGGTGTTAGACGATCTGTCTTCTCCGTCTGCGCCGCGGACGGAGGCGACTGGATTTGCGGCAGAGAAGGAGGAAGAGGAAGAAATACTTCTGTTCAGATTTCTGAACGGCCCAGAGTGCAGCCCTGGGGAGTAATTCCTTCTTGTGTGGGGTCCATATGCAGTCCGCGCGGCCTGTGTTCTGTCCACCCGGTCAAGCGGGGTAGGTAGAGAGGGCCTGGACAGCAGCATCTCCCATTGCTCTTGTTGGGTAGTTCACGGAAAGAGAGAAGGGTAATCAGGGCTAAAGTTGCACACCCCGATTACGAGGCGAAGTGTTCCTACTTCTGAGCAAAATTTGCATTCAGCGTCGTAGCGATTCGGATACATTAAGTGAAGACGCGTAGGCTGTGGGAAGGAGCCCGGTTTGTGTGAGCCGTACAGTAGTTTGTTGTTCTCTGGAAAGGTCAGGGTAAGGCGAAGGTACGGTCTGTCTCAGAAGGCGATAATGGTGGGTTATCTCCCTGAACGTGACAAGCTCCCTCGTGCAGCTCCATAGCACGAGAGGTAAAAGCGCAGGCTTGTTGGGTGGGCGTATTTGTTGGCCTCCATTGAAGCGTGAGGGGGTGTCCAGATGAGCTGAATGGAACCGTTTGGGGAGTGTTTTTTTAGCACCCGCATTGCAAGTCAGGACACCCAACCCTACTGGTAATTCTAGTAGGCTTGCTGGGAATCGATGACTACCGTCCGAACCCCTGGTTGAGCGAGAGCCAAGGTGATTGCTGCCTCTTCTGCTGCCGCCATTTCTCGGGTCCTAAGCGAGGTACACGCAAGGAGGTTGGTCCTGGAGGTAGCCACGATCATGGCGTATTACTGCCCTCGATGTTTGGAGGCGTCTGTGTAGGTAACGGCATGATCCACACCGAGGGTGGTGTTTAGCGCTTGAGCCCGTGCTTTTCGGTGACCCTCGTCATGTGAGGGGTTCATATTCATAGCAAAGGGAGCATCTCTAGTTTTAGTCTCCAAGAGTCTGGGAATACGTCAATCGGAGTGACATTCTGGGCTGCCCAGCCAATCTGGTGAAGCATGCGGTTACCCATCGCAGTTCTGAGTCAGACCTTCTGGTTAGAAAGATGGCCTTCTATCAGCTCTTCCACCGTGTTGTGGAGCCCCGTGCTAAGCAGCCTCTGTGTGTACGCACTCATGAGAAAACCAATGACCTGCTCGACCCCTTTTCTAATCATTATATAAAGCATCTCTATGTCTTCCTTGTCGAGAAGACGACAGGGGGTTCACGTAAGTAACTCTCGAGAGGACACTTTAGGACTCGCTTCTTGGTTGCAACTCGCCTGATCATGTGTATGATTTGATTAATGCTGTTTTTGAGGCGCTGCAAGGAGACATCACTCTTGGTTTTAGCCTCGAGATGTAGGCCCAGGATCTTGATGCTGAGGCTTGGAGTGATGGCCTGCCCATCAAGGAGTATTTGAATGTATGCCTTGGTTTGGCATGAGGGCGGGCGAGAAGGAGCTGTGATTGCAAACACTGGAGGCCACAGGCTTTAGCACATTGGCGTACTAGAAGTGCAATGTCATGCATTGGTGTGAGCTTCCTTTAATTTTTGTAACTCTTAGCACATGAGCAAGGTGCGCACAGGGCCGCTGGACGGGCGTGAGCGGTCATGTGACGCTTTTACGTGGCATTCAGCGAGAACGCAGGGGGTAAACCCGTAGATGTGCTTGGTGGGTACACCACCTGTCGTCCCTGTCTTCGCGTGGGCTCGTAGCTCTTGGACTGTTGGGGAGCGGTGTTCTTTTGGGACATCCTACAGCGAACACTCAAAAAAGATTTGCCTGTCGATGCTTACGGTATTAGGTTTTTGAATGTGGAGAATGAGGACGATGTGCCGCTTGACACAATTATGCTGTATGGACTACATAGCATCTGGAGAAACAGGATGGCGGTACGATACTCCGACCCAGATGCCAGGCTCATCAGACACTACTTCAAAGAGTCAATAGGTTCTTTTGTACAGATACAAAAACTGAGCCCTCTAAACCAGAGTGGCTACCCACAATTGAAGCATTGTTGGTAATGAAAGAGTATTGAAATCACCCCGCTTGCCCAAGAAGGGCTGCAGTTCTAGTGTTTGTATTGAGTGTACAGATTATCACTTACGTGTGTCTTTGTTTTGTCATCCTGTCAAAGAAGGCAATAAAGAAAAAAAAAAGGGCTCGTAGCTAAATCGGCAAGACAACGGGCTCTCGCTTTGTTAGTCTAGTAGATCCAGGTTCGATTCCCGGCGGTGCCAGTAAATTCTTTTATTTGTTCGCTGGAGTTTTCTGGTGACACCGACGGTCGCGAAAGAACCCTTGGGGGGTAGAGGTAAAAAGCTTTGCTTTAAAACACAGACTACAGTTTTTATACGCGGCGAGGCAGGCTGCGTCCCGCACTATTCAGTGATCCATTATGCTTCCAGTTTCGTTTTTGATGCGAAATTGATGAAGTCAATAAAACAGTGAGGCAGCGCTTAAAAGGAGACAGTAAATGAAGACACAGACACAAGCGCTGAACATCAACTGAGCTATATTTATCGGATCCGGAAATATAGGGGGAAAATATAATGCCGTCGCACTCGTGCACGAAAAAAGAAACACAAACAAATGTGCAAACTGCAAGCGCATCTGCTGAGGCATCCTTACTCCAAGCACTTGTTTAGATACCCACGTTTGTTGTACAAGGCTACCGAAGCGGTGCTCACGCAGTCAGTGCCACGCTGGGCTATCAGGTCTCGTAGATTTCAGGTGCGCGTGTATCGCGAAACCTCTTAAATAATTAGCGTGTTCTAAACGCGGGGAGCACTTAAAGGCCTTACAGTGCGTTGACAACTTGCTTCCTGTGCCGACGCTGAGGGAATACGCATGCTCTTTGAGGCGCTTGTTCAGGCATCGTCCGGTCTGCCCCATATCACCTCGTATACGACGCTGTAGCGGCAAGTGAAGCAGCAGCCCTTCGCGTGCTTTGTCACGCATTGCACCTTTGAGCACCCAGACGTGTTCACCTTTGCACACAAGCTTCCAACTTAGTTCGGGGCCAAGAGCACGGTCCGCACACCTGCTTTTCTAGCGACCTTTTTGGTCCGGTGGGATGCGTTGTGGATGTATGGAATGGCGTCGAGGTACTTCTTCCGCTTTTCTTCTATGCGTCTCGTGAGTCGAGCGGACTTTCTTCAGGAGTGCCTCGCTGATGCTCAGAATGAAGGCCTGTGGGTGGCCTGCCGACCACAACCGCTCCACTTGCGTGTCCAGGCTGCACTTCCTTCCACGAGAACAGGCTCGAACCACCGCGTTCAACAGTGCGGAGAGAGCAATTCCGTGCTTCGTAAACTTGGAATGGGCCGAGAAAAATGGCACAATCTCTGTTTTGCTTCTTTGTCTGGATGGAGTCCGTGCTTGCGTGCAGTTATCCTTTGAAGGCCGTAATAGTGCTGCCACCACAACTACACACAGCACGCGCCTCTGGAATTTTCTTGCCTATGATGGGGACAGTTGTTTTGTTGAAATCTCAGAGGTTGAACAGGAGTTTTAAGCGGCAAGGTCTCGTTTTGCGGCTTGGTGTTGTGCTTGCACACGTGTACTTGGATGACTGGGTATCCTCGGCCAATGCCAGCAGCGCTAAGACTTAACCGGATATTAGCTTCATACGGTGATTGAAATCAATAGCGCAGCTGACTAGCAGGATGCGAGACCCCAGTTTTCGCCAGCAAGTTTTCAAAAGCATTCAAGCATTCATTCTGTGCTCAACTATACTTAAATGCCTATACAGCAAATGGCAGCAAAATGACGTGCTTACAATGATTGCAGAAATCTTGACAGAATATGTATAGTTCGTATGTATTGTGAATGCCTCTATGCGAAGGCTGCTAAAATACCCTTTTCTCTACACTGAAGGCATCTGGGCATCCACGGTGCCTGATGCGCGTAGCAGCGCCCCCGTGACCCTCCGCGGGTGCCATTTGTTGCCGTCGCCTTAAGGGGCATCGCCTAATACAGGAGCAGCGAACTTCAAGAAATGGTCTTGCAAAAAAAAAAAAAAAAAAACTTAGTGCACCAAACAAGGAACACTTGAACAAGCAGTGGTAGCATTTCTTAAGGGGAAAAATGCAGGCCCAGAGACATCCATGCACTCGCGTGACTAAGCGGCGAACTGTGGCGCATGGACCGTAGTGCCAAGAAATGACAATGTTACATTGTGGAAAACATCCAAGTACCGACCTCCGTTGGTAAACAGGCGGCTTTTAGAGCAGTTGCCTATATTCTGAAGATGAAGACCCAAAACACCAACTGAACTATTTAATGCGTGGCGACTAGCGAACAGCGCCGATACAGGTAGCCGCACACTGCCGTGCTAGCAAGATGACAACTCGAGCGGGCTGAGTAACGTTCTCCACGGTGGCCCAGCACACACTGCCTGGCTCGAGGACGAGCGAGCATCTATAAACATAATTGCGAACTGTAAACAGACGTCCAAAATATTGCGCACGACCAACAAAATTACAAATACAAAACACTTTTCAAAGGCCCGTGATAGAAGCCGGTGAACGCTGTGCTGGAAAGAGGGCGGGAAATGGGTGAGTCCAGCTTACATGCGCAGTGGGTAACCGGATTATGCTGGTCATTGCAACCTCCGCGGGCGTGAACCATAGACCCCGAGGCCCCGCGCGACGGACAGACTCCGACTTATCGAAACTTTCTTGGTGAACCGGCTTCACCGCCACACACGGAACTTCCCCGCAATGCAGAAAACGTCGCCCGCTTAGCCCGCGCGAACAGGGTAATGACGAAGCACTTAACGCTGAATCATAACAGCAGTTATTTGGTGGTCTGCAGTTTCCCCCGATGAAGGGAAGCATAAAAATCGCGACCAGAAGACATAAGCCTATGTCGAGGCCCTCTGCTTTCCGCCTTGCGGGCATTTACTCTCGTGCGCATCGCAGTTGTAAAGGGGAATAAACAAGCCCAACAACCGGAAGGAAAATTGGGCTAGCTGAGTGCCGACTACTCTTGATGGAAAAAGCGCTCAAAACACGGTTGAAAAAACAGGCAGAGAACATCACACTAACTCGCAACTACTAGTTATTGGAAAACACACAAAAATATTGTGTCCGAAATATGAAGCAGTTCATTGAACCTGCTTCATATTTCTACTTCATATGAAGCAGAAATGTGAAGGGCTATAGAGTAGTTCCTTTGTGCTAATATAGCGGAGGGAGCGCTTCCACACTGACTCCTAATGTGGAATGCCTCTATCGATTCTCCGGTCTATCTGTCTCTATGTCTCGTCAAAATAGACGAATCACCATAAATGGTTGAGCGTGTAATGACGCTTCGCTATGTGTGAGCCATAATTGGAACCTGGATGCCATTGATGCCCTTGCGATAGCGTATTTACGCGTCTACCAGTTCGGGCCACGTAAACAGGGCCACATGCCAGCGCTAGCGGGTATGCATAACACACGTTACTCATGGCACAAAGGGCGAGCTGTGCTTGAGATCGCACCTTCGTTTTCTTGAATTTCTTAGGTAGCTGATTGAACACGTTGCCTCTTTAACAGCTGCCTGGAATCTCCTGGAGGCGGGAAGCAGCTCCCGGGACGTGTCCGCACCGTCATTGCCGGCGGAGCGGAGACACGTGCAGCAGCCACAGCGCTTCCTCACGACCACGCCACGCCAACCGCGTGCCCCATCCGGACTTCGGTGAATGGGACGCTGCCCGCAGCTTCCTGCTCCCGCTCCCGTAGCCCTACAACGTTCACAGGATGAACGAGAGCGACATGAACGACAAGGACGAGGACGAGAACGGGCCTCCAGTCAGGGGACACCGCAACGACACGAACGTCGAGAACATGATGCGTCGATGCAACGCATTTTCGTCCCTTCTGTCTTTGAGCGGAACTCAAGGGTCCATCAAAGCCGTTGCCAGCAGCCATGCCGCTGTTACAAAAGAAAAAAAATAAACGTAATCAAGGGCTTCCCAGCTACGTTGAATTATAGCTTCGTTGTCTCACTTTTTCTTGAACATGAGGTTGCCTAAGTAAGTATGGTTGGTTCACCTTGGCTTCAACAAGAGAATAAGCGAAGAAATTGCACTATTGAACAATTTTTGGGGCGACAAATCCACTTCCCTCCTTACAACCGCTGGACTACTAGGGGTATGGGCTGTTTAAATATAGTCATGTCATGGGCCAACCTCCCCAATGAACTTGGGAAGTCATACTGAGGCGGGTTGTCGGACAAAAATATTCCACGGGAACTATCTGAACCAGAATCGCTAGAGTTTTCTCTGCTACAATAGCGAGCAGGGTTCTAGCAGTGAGGCCGACGTCCTTAAATGAATAGAGGGCTCTTCGCCACGGCTGACTGTTCAGCGACGTCACTTCCTCAGAGCAGTGGGAGACCGTGCTGCTCAGTTCAAACCCGGACGTTCAACTCCGGGCCGTCCAGATGTCCGAAGACGCCGTCAGGGCGGGATGACTCCTTGCCGCCGTCTGAGGGGGGAAGAATGAAGAGGACTCCCATCTCACTTCTTCCCTTACCCCCGTCTGGGGCACAATAAAGTTATGCACTCACTCACTCACTCTGCGACGATGTTTCTTCCTCCCCTAGCGTACCTGAGGAGCACTAAAAAAATAGGCGCGTTTCAGAAAAGTAATTTTGGTTACGTTGCTACCAAGACCTCTTATGTTCACAGCTCCACTGCACGGGCACGCCCCTCTGACACGCGCAAGATAAGAGGCAGGCGGACATTTTAGCTGAAATTATTTTTTATCTCGGATATATTCCTTGGGAAAGACAAACACTAACCACGAGGAGAAAAACTAATGCTACCCCCTTAGGCCTTCGCTACCATTGTACACTTGCCGCACTTTGGCATTGTTTCGTACTTCCATGGTCAACTGCGCTCAGGCGATAAAGGAAGTTGCGGTCCATCCTAGGGAGACAGAGAGAGAATAAACTTTAATTAAATCAAGGAAATTCTTCAGAGAGGCGTCCTTATTCCAGGATGCCTTGAGCCTTGGCCCGCGTCGACAGCCCTTTCGATCAGGCACAGCTGATCTTCGAGGCCGGAGCTAGACAAGGCTCTCTCGCAAAGCTCCGTGGAAAGGTGGATGTCAGGGGGGTCTAGGGTAGACTTCTCGCAGCCGCCCACTATGTGTCTGAGAGTACCAGGCTCTCCCCAGAAGCGGCAAAGTGGAGAAAAGTGTGTTCAGTCAAAGAGGTGAAGTCTGGTGGGATGTGGGAAGGTGTTGACCTGGATAATCTTTCCTGGTCCCTCAGTAGCGATTTGTGGGGTGAAGAGTAGATTCTACGGGACAGCCTACAGTGCTGCGTACTTTCCTCGTATGTGACAACAGGATGCATGCACTCGTGCTCGGCTTCGGCTTCATCAGCGCTGGCTCGGCGGGTCAAATCTCGAGCCACGAGGTTGGCGATCTCGTTGCCGGGGATGCCGCTGTCAGCTGGTGCCCATACAATCCTGACTGAGACCAGTCAGGATTGTTGGTGGTTTCTGATTGATTAGTCGAAGTGCTGTGACGTGCAATCGACCGTTGGCAATGTTGCAGCACGCCCGCTGGGAATCTGCAGATTATAGCTTTGGCGTCGCTTTGGTTAAGCGCAAGTGATATCGCCGCTTCCTCGGCTTGGAGGGGGTTGTGTCCGGGGATTGAGATGCTGCACCTGTGCTGCTTATTTAAAACGACGGTGGCTGCCATGACTGCTCTTCCGGGGTAACAGGCTGCGTCTGTGTAGTCGGTGGATTGGGCATCTGCGTACAACCTAAATTTGTCCGGGCTTGGGCTTCTCTGCGGTCCTCGTGATGCACAGGGTGCATATTGCGTGGTAAGACGGGCACTATGAAGTGTTTTCTAATGGAGTGGGGTACGTTTCCAGTACGAAGAGGTGGGTGGCTGAGTGGGGCCGACACCACCAGGCGTGATAGGATGAACCTCCCCGTTTCGGTTGCTCCTAACCTTAATCTTTGGCTGGACAGGTGAGCCTCTATTAACTCCTCGGCCGAGTTGCAGATGCCAAGTCG